>NC_089800.1:3205131-3370946 GCF_029633855.1 Hoplias malabaricus
CAATCAGATCACAGCATTACTGTGGGAAGAGTAAAAAACAATTCACTTAATTAAATATCTGCAATACTGATCAATCATCAATTTCAGTTATCTGAAGTATTTACATTAATTAAAACTATTGGACAGGAATATCAGAGTATTTATACTGAAAACAGGGGGGGTGGTTTAAGAGATTATTCTTTTGAGTTGCCAATCCACCTACCAACGAGTGTTTTTGGCCTGTGGGAGGAAACCGGAGCACCTGGAGGAAACGCACGCAGACACAGGGAGAACACACCACACTCCTCACAGACAGTCACCCGGAGGAAACCCACGCAGACACACGGAGAACACACCACACTCCTCACAGACAGTCACCCGGAGGAAACCCACGCAGACACAGGGAGAACACACCACACTCCTCACAGACAGTCACCAGGAGGAAACCCACGCAGACACAGGGAGAACACACTAAGCTCCTTACAGACAGTCACCCGGAGGAAACCCACGCAGACACAGGGAGAACACACCACACTCCTCACAGACAGTCACCCAGAGGAAACCCACGCAGACACAGGGAGAACACACCACACTCCTCACAGACAGTCACCCAGAGGAAACCCACGCAGACACAGGGAGAACACACTAAGCTCCTCACAGATAGTCACCCGGAGGAAACCCACGCAGACACAGGGAGAACACACCACACTCCTCACAGACAGTCACCTGGAGGAAACCCACGCAGACACATAGAGAACACACCACACTCCTCACAGACAGTCACCCGGAGGAAACCCACGCAGACACAGGGAGAACACACTAAGCTCCTTACAGACAGTCACCCGGAGGAAACCCACGCAGACACAGGGAGAACACACCACACTCCTCACAGACAGTCACCCGGAGGAAACCCACGCAGACACACGGAGAACACACCACACTCCTCACAGACAGTCACCCGGAGGAAACCCACGCAGACACAGGGAGAACACACCACACTCCTCACAGACAGTCACCCAGAGGAAACCCACGCAGACACAGGGAGAACACACTAAGCTCCTCACAGACAGTCACCCGGAGGAAACCCATGCAGACACAGGGAGAATACACCACACTCCTCACAGACAGTCACCCAGAGGAAACCCACGCAGACACAGGGAGAACACACTAAGCTCCTCACAGATAGTCACCCGGAGGAAACCCACGCAGACACAGGGAGAACACACCACACTCCTCACAGACCGTCCCTGGAGCTGTGTGACTGTGACACCACCTGCTACGCCACCGTGCCACCCTTTGGTTTTACAGACTATTTTATTTATTTTGTAATCCAATTGAAACCAAAGACATGGTTTTATGTGATACTTCAATTAGTTGTGAAATTATTTATGGCTGTGGCCTTTCTATTTTTTTTAATTAATTTGGAAACAGATCTGCTTTTATAGATAATTCCAACTGGATTTAAATCAGGGGGCGTGGCTTTCTGGTGACTGGCCACTAAAATATTTTATGGAAATTCGTTTTATTTTTAAAGAGATTACTTGCTGAAAAAAAAAAGATTTTTTTTATTATATTGGTTTCCCTCGTGATAACGATAATTCCTTTTTTATTAGTTGTAGCTCGTGCTTGTTGTAACTGTTTTAGACATACTACAGATTTAATTTATTATATGATTCATGCTTTTAATTATTTTTTCTTTTATTCGTATTTAATGTAAAATACAGAAACAAATAAATGAGAAAACAATAAATCAACAGCAATCTGTGGCCGGGCGTAAAACTAAATAAAAAAAAAAGACAGAGAAAGTGAGAGAGAGCGCTGGGTTTATTTTATTGTCCGATTTAAATTAAAGAAACCTATGATTAAAGCACATCGAAGCCCCTCGCGCGCGACTACGATCAGCAGTCAGTCGGTGATCAGTCATCATTAATAACACGACCCTCAGGAATAAAGCGGAATGCACTTAATGTGAAATAGATTGTAATAAATATTCGTTTCAGTGAAAAACAATAAACACGAATTAAGCATTTGGTGTTTAATTCGGTTTTCAAAATGAATACAGGCAAAAAAAGGATGTTTCCCGCCCACAGCGTGTCAGTGATCCGACTGTGAACACAATAAACATCAAAAACAAACAAACAATAAACATCACGGTCGTACAACCTTCAAATTTGACCATTTCAATAGAAATAAACACCTTAATCTTTAATGTAAGATTAATCTATTTTTATATTTGTATATAAAATATGTTCAAAATATTTAATTAGTATTATTAATTTATAGTAACATATTATTAACATAATAACTATAAAATAAATATACTGTTTGAGTATAAATATATAAATATATATCCTAGAATTAATGTGGAGTAGAAAATAAAAATATAAAAGAGGCGCGTGCCTTATTTACAGTTATTACATAATAAAATCTCTATTTACATTTTAAATACAGTAAACCATTGTTTGATAAATAATTAAATAATAATAATATTAAAATAACATTATTATTTGTTAGTAATAATAATTATTTTACAATTTTTATAAATATAATTTTATGGTAAATTAAGCGCGTGATTTATTTTGTAAGAAACACACTCTTATTTTATAAACGTTTTAATGCGCGCGAAACGTAAAAGCACGTTTATACATTTGTGAGAATATTAATAATGCCTACGTTTTTTATAATTTGTTCATGATAGACGCGTGTTTATTTGATTGAAAATCACGCGAATATTTATATTATTTATTATCAGTTAACAATTAGCCGTGGTCTCACTGATGGTTATATTTATATTAAATCCGCAGGTCTCGAGCTCCTCTGATCCATGGCCCTGACGTCATGTGGAGGTTCTTTAAAGGAAACTCTGGACGCGGGTTATACGCTTCAGAGCTGGAATAAGTGAAAAACCTTTTTTGTATTTTTTTTTTTTTTTTTTTTTTTTTTTTTTTTGACGTCATGTGATAGCCTCGGCTGCCCTGTCCACTGTGTTCAGACGTCAGGAGGGACCAATAAAAATGCACCAAAAATGCGGATTAAAACCCCTGCTACGTACACTTCCATTCAAACTTAGGAGCGTTTCTTTCTTCTCCTGAAAAAAAAAGTCTTCCGTTTTTTTGTTGTTTTTTTTTTTTTAGCTTTTTCACCGCGTTCAGCTGGTTCTCCACAGAGCTGATGGTGGTTGTAGATGCTTGGAACCATTGCCTGTTCTAAAGAATCACACATTATTTTAACGCAGGAAATGTACACCTCCGTAAAAAAAAATCCACCTTTGGTTTCCCAACACAGATAAAGAACCATTTCACCAGACAAAGGCCCACCTTCCCATAAGGTTCCTGGTTCTGTATAAAACCACTGCCCTTATTAAGGCCACCTGAAGAACCTGTTTTTTTCTAGTTCTATGACTGAAGAACCCATCATATGTTTCCATCATAGAGAAGAACATGTACGTTCAAGTGGTCCTTTGAGAGTTTGTGGCTCTGTAAGGAACCCCTGCATTCACTGGAAAACCCTTAAAGAACCATTTAGACTGCGGACATTTATATACTGAGTCTCATTAAACAGGTTCTCTAAAGAACACGGTTGCTTCCAATCAGATAAAAACCACTGAACCAGACAAAGAACCGAGGTTCCGGGTTCTGTACAGAAACCCTGAGGGATAATTAAAGTATGGACCCTTTCATACAGAACTATTTAAATAAGATTCCTAAGAAAACCCCATTTTATTTTCATCACGAACAAGCACCAGGTGTGTAGAACAATGAAGATACTCAGTGTTCTTGGATTTTCATGGTTCTATAAACTGTAGAACCCTTCAATACCAGTTAAAGAGCAATTTTTCAACGTGTGTCGATATTAGAATCCGGTCTAGTGCCATACAGAACCATTTTAAAAGAGGTTCTGTATAACCCTAGGTTTCTCATCACAGATAGAAATATTGTATACATACAGAGAGGTATTTGAATATTTATGGTTCCATACAGAACCCTTGCCTTCACTGGAGAACGTTTAAAGACGCTCAAAGTGTTAACGAACCTGTCCTGTCGAGTACTGAGCTCTGACACACACAGATACGGTGTAAGTGTTGTTGTCCTTGTTGTTAATATAGTAATTCATCGCGCGCGCGCGCGTGCGTTCAGGTGTGTGCTCGTGCTCGTGCAGGTGAGTCTTACCTGAGCGTGTGTGAGCGCCAGCTCCTGCACAGAAGTGTGTGTTCATCCTCAGATCTCAGCTCTGACTGTGAGACAAGCGCTAAAGCCTACACAGGGAGGGGGCGGAGCTACGGACCAGAGGACACACCCACATTGTGTAAAAACGCGCCTCATTGGTCTCACCCAGAGAGTTGTACCCACTTAATTTCCTATAGGGCTTACCATTCAAACGATCCGCGTGTCCAGAAGTTTGAGTTCAGCGGCTGTGGACGTTCTCTGCAGAAAATGAAGCTCTGGAGCAGCCGCACATGAGCCAGGATAAAGCAGTGAATGTGGAGCAGTCTCTAGGAGGAGTTGGATTGGTGCCTGTGATCCAGAACTAATCCTCCAACATCAGCACCTGACCTCACTGATGATTGAGTGGTTGAACGCTATCAATTCCTCACAGTCGTGTTCAGACTTTTAGTGTAAAGCCTTCAGAACAGCACTTTGGACGTCCTGGTCACTCCTCTTAGGTCTTGGTCAGTATTCTAAAGCCTTGGTCACTCCCCTGAAGTCCTGGTCACTCCCAAAGGTTTTCTGGTCACTCCTCTGAAGTCTTTGTCAATAATCTATAGTCCTGTGGTCACTCCCCTGACGTCTTGGAAGGTCTGGTCGTTCCTCTGAAATCCTGGTCACTCCATTAAAGTCCTGTTCACCCCTCTGAAGTTTTTGATTGAAGCTGTGAACTCTTGTTCAATTTTCTGAAGTCCTGGTCACTCCTCTGAAGCCATTGTCACTCCTCTATAGTCCTCTGGTCACTCCCCTGATTTCTTGGTCACTCTTTTGAAGTCTTGGAAGTCCTGGTCACTCCTCTGAAGGCTTCTGGTCAATACTCTAAAGTCCTGGTCACTGCTTTGATATCTTCTGCTCACTCCCCTGAAGTCTTGATCACTCTTCTGAAGTCCTGGTCACACCCCTGATTTCTTGGTCACTTTTTTGAAGTCTTGGAAGTCCTGGTCACTCCTCTGAAACCTTCTGGTCTGTCCTCTGAAGTCCTGGTCACTCCTCTGAAATTTTCCGGTCAGGCCTCTGAAGTCCTAGTCACTCCTCTGAAGTCCTAGTCACTCCTCTGAAGTCCTGGTCACTTCTCTGAAAGCTTCTGGTCAGTCCTCTGAAGTCCTGGTCACTCCTCTGAAATTTTCCGGTCAGGCCTCTGAAGTCCTAGTCACTCCTCTGAAGTCCTAGTCACTCGTCTGAAGTCCTGGTCACTTCTCTGAAAGCTTCTGGTCAGTCCTCTGAAGTCCTAGTCACTCCTCTGAAGTCCTTGTCAGTCCACTGAAGTCCTGGTCACTCCTTTGAAATTTCTGGTAACTCCTCTGAAGTCCTGGTCACTCCTCTGAAATCTTCTGGTCAGTCCTCTGAAGTCCTGGTCACTCCTCTGAAGTCCTAGTCACTCCTCTGAAGTCCTGGTCACTCCTCTGAAGTCCTGGTCAGTCCTCTGAAGTCCTCTGGTCACTCCTCTGAAGATCTGGCCTCTTCTAATAAAATATCTGGAACGTTTCTCTAATGTCAGTTGTGTAAGGGCTGGGTTTAAAACAGTGATCTTAAATTAAAATTCACAAACGGTCAAAGGAGTCCTGACACTTCAGTTTCTCAGCTCAGGATTTCCCTCTGTTTCTCTCGAACTCTTCCCAGATGAGTCTCTCTCTCCGTTCAGAGCTCTGTAACACCGTCACACACCGAGGAGGCTCTGAATGAGTGACCTGCCGGAGCCGCCATGGTGGACCTGCACTCAGCTTTTGGAGTGTTTTAAGTGATGGAAAATGAGCAGAATTGTAAGCATCAAAGAGCATGTGTGTGAGTGTGTGTGTGTGAGTGTGTGTGTGTGTGTGTGTGTGTGTGTGTGTGAGTGAGCGGGAAATCCTGCAGCATTTCACACTCACACACTTTGCTTCTGACCACAAACACCATCCTTATATACACACACACACACACACACACACACACACACACACACACACCCTTAACACACCACTTTAACAGATGCATAACACGTTCATCATATGAAAGGAAAAATACATAAACTAAAACTGAAAACAGAAAAAAAAGCCTGGTTTCAAAAAGACTAAAGCATAAATTTACATTAAACACAAACAAAAAAACGGTTAATTTTACACAAAATCACAAAATCATACTGGTACCATTTGATTGACAAGTATATACTTTATTTTATACATTGTATCTAAAGCGTTATTGTACTTTGAAAACAAAAATACAATTAAAAATAACATTTTAATCTTTTAAATCCAAAATTTACTTCTCCTTAATTTACACAATAAAAACATACATTTTCTGTATTTATTTCAAACTGTAAAAAAAAACAAATAAACGTGCACTCTGTTGTTTATGAGCAGTGTTTACTTGTTTACGGAAACTGTTATATGTGTGTGTTAAGGTGCTGTAGTGTGTGTGTGTGTGTGTGTGTGACCTTGGCTGAGTAGATGAAGGGAAGTGTTACCATATTGTTGTCAGAGCGGATAATCAGCCGAGTCGCTGAAGCCTCGACGCCGTCCAGGTTCTTTCGGTCCCCTGCTGACCACATTAATGACCACGACTCATTAACACAGCAAACACATGTCCAAACAATAACAATCACTCGCAAACACACACATTTATTTACCCTATGACACCTTTAATGATCAGACACAAGCTACTGCTTCTTTACATATTCTACATTTACATACACAAACGGGGGTGGGGTGTTAATACCCCTCTAGGCCACACTTGGCCTTGAGCGTGCTTATTTTAAGCTCATGTGCAGCTACTCCAGAGCGACACACATTTCACACTTCGTTTCTGTTGCAATGAAACACACCGTGTAAAGTCACCTCAGTCATTTCAGTCAAGTGTTTACAACGTAGTATATCGATATCTAAAGGCAAAACATTTACATACTTCATGTTTATAAATATACAGATCATTTGCATAATGTATGCGCACACACCATGTAAACTATTTATATATATAATTTTTTTATTTATATTTATAAGGCAAATGTATATGCTCTGCATTTACATACATTTCCTTTATCATATTTTACATTTAAATATGATATAAAATATATACATAACGTCTACAAATTATTATCTTAAATTCACAAACGTACACATTCTACATTTACTACATATTTAAATGAACTAATATTTACATCATATTAACAACATTAATTTTATGCTTTTATTTTATGTATATGCTTTTATTATATAAAAAGTGTATCTTATTATTTTTGCTTGTGTTTATATTTAAATGCACACAAAACATTTACATCTATCTTGCATATTCATATCTAAATTAACATATTTACATATTAGCAACATATTACATTCTGCTTTGATATACTCCACATTTATATATTCCTATACGAACATATACATGCTTTATATACATCTACATAATGTGCAATCATTTATAATAATACCATAATCTCTAAAGATTTACATATTCTAATGATGATAAGATGATAATTTGAGTGTGTGGAGAATGTGTGAGTGTGTGTGAAATATGAAAGTGTAGGCAAGTGTGTGTAATTGAGATTTTGTGGGCGCTCTGTGTGTGTGTGTGTGTGTTTCAGTGACGATAAATGCCAGGATCAAACGTCAAATGAAAGTCTCACTTTCATCCATAGACTTTATGAAAAAAGAGCAGTGATTTAGAAACAGTGAAGCAGCAGAATTGATGTCTTTGCTTATCATTTACTTGTTTATTATTTACTTGTTTATGTTGTGTGTGTTACCACCTCTTTACAGCTTAAACAGTGTTGGAAGGATCTAGCAGCAAAATGCAGACTAACAAAATAAAATACCTACATTTTATACGCGTAAGATCTCACAAGTGTGTGTAAGTGTGGGTGCATGTGCACGTATGAGTGTGTGTGCATGTGCATGTGTGAGTGTGTGAGAGAGCATGTGTGTGTGAAACTCCAGCAGAGAATGCAGGTGTGCTTCACCTGTAAACTGACCAAGATCACACCACAAACCTCACACCCCAGGTACTCACACACACACACACACTCTCATGCGGAATTCTCTCTCACACACGCCCACGCAGCCCCTCTGATCTCTCTGAAACTTTAAACTTCTCGTCTTCAGTTTCACACACTTTTTTTTTTGTAAAAGTCAGAGTTTGACTGCAGTTTGAGAAGCTGCTGTTGGTTTTTTAACAGTTTTGGAGTTTTAACGGTCGACTATCTTTTAGCGAGACGTCATTTCAGTGTGCGCAAGTGTTAGCGTTAGCATGTAGCATTATTTTGACTGAACTTACTAATTAGCCGCTAATTCAGAGCAATGGGGTTCGGTGCGGAAATGAACACAGAGCCAATCGCGTGTTCTTTTCTCTAGGACACAATGGCGTAGATTTACAAACAATAACGTCATTTCTGTCACAGAGAAATCCGTCTCAGACCTGGAACTCCTTATATGGGCATGAGAGGGACTTAATGTTCAATACAAGATCAGACATTAGTTATTCCTATATGTTTATCAATACTCAGTGGAGAACGGTGGAATATCTGCTGTTGCTTGTCTCACTTTTTGGTGGTTCACTCTCTCCTTGTGGGAGTTGTTGTTTTTTGTTTCGTATCCTGTAATAAACTCTTGTCTTTCACATGCAGGGGTGGGTAGGGACTAGCTGCATTTACTTAAATATCACACAGATTAGATCTAGATTTCTTTATATTTCCTGGCACTTCTACTTAAGGGTATCTACAACAAGTAAAGGAATCTATCTTCACCCACTCATCGGTCTCGACTACGCTTATCGACCCTGTGTGTGGCACGATCGTGGGTGTTTTCGCGGGGTGGTACCACTGACTCCGGGGGAGATTTTTATTTCAGAGGAGAAAGCTCCAGAAAGAGAAGAACACACTTGTGCTGAGAGATGCCGGATGTTCTGAGGGCGCTCCCCTCTCCACAGACTTTTACTGCACTTTTTTATTTTGTTTTACTCAAGCTACTTTTACTTTTATGTTAGTTAGTATTTTACCACATGAAATGACTTTAGGACACTCTCCCCACCTCACGTACACATGGTGTCAGTGTGTGTGTTTTAGTGTGTGTTATGACTGTGCTCCAACCTCCAGTTCTTTAACACTTCATCACAGTCACTGAGTGATTTCTGAAAAAGAGATAACGTCATCCCATAGTTTGGGAAACCCTTCTTTCACTGTGTTCATTCACTCATTCATTCATTCATTCATTCTGCACATATAAAGTGATAGTTTGGCAAAGCGTTTTAATAAAGCTTTTATTAGCATTGTTAATTGTATTTGTATGAGTCATTCCACCTTAAATGGTTCAGGAGTCAAATTCTGTTGAATATACTGCATGTAAACATGTTAGTATGGATAAACCTGTAAGATTCATCTAGAGGTTTTAGAGTTTTGTCTGTTGCTAATTTAGCCCAGGGTGGCACAGTGGCACAACAGCTCCAGGGGCCTGGGGTTGTGTGTTTGAGCCCTGTTCCAAGTGACTGTCTGTGAGGAGTGTGGTGTGTTCTCTCTGTGTCCGCATGGGTTTCCTCCGGGTGACTGTCTGTGAGGAGTGTGGTGTGTTCTCCCTGTGTCTGCGTGGGTTTCCTCCGGGTGACTGTCTGTGAGGAGTGTGGTGTGTTCTTTCTGTGTCTGCATGGGTTTCCTCCAGGTGCCCCGGTTTCCTCCCATGGTCCAAAAACACACATTGGTAACCTGATTAGCTGCTCAAGGTCCATAAGTGTGAGTGTGTGAGTGAATGTGTGTGTGTCACCCTGTGTAGGACTGGCATTCCCTCTAGTGTGCCCAGTGATTCCAGATGGGTTCCAGACCCACCACAACCCTGAACATGATAAGCTGTTACAGACAACGAATTAGAAATTTGGCCCATTTGATAATGTTCTATATTTATTTAATGTTAGTTTAGGAAATAAATTATCTACATTCCCAGAGTGTCTTTCTTTTCATTTCTTTTTTGTCTCATTCTTTTTCTCCTAAGGAAATACATAAGACCCTGAGAGCCTGAGAATTTAGGACCCTTGTATCTTGTTCTCATTGCGCTGTATTTATTTATAAACCTGGGCCTCTTAGCAAAATTGGAGTACAGGAATGGCCCCCGTTAGCTCACAGTCTCGTAAGGATGATATGGAGTGGAAAGTGTTGTGTTTTATTCCCAACAGAGCTTCGTTTTGACACGTCTAGGACCTCAGTTCCGAGTCTTTTTCACTCCTGACTCCCGTTGAGATGCTCAAATCTGAGGAGCAGCCAAACTGGCAGCTCCTCCCACAGAGCAGAAGGTCGGCTAAAGCTAGCTAGCAATAATGCTAACTCTGTGCCAGGAGCGGCTTCTAATGCCATGGAGCCGGACCTCTGAGGTGTTTTTTGCTGTAGATTTTATCTCTGTTTTTTCTGAAAACTGTAGTTCACCTATGCAGGAACCGTAGACCCAGTATCACACAGATTAACAGAGTGAGGGGATTAGCTGAAAGAAACTGAAGCTAAAAATCAACTGCACTGAGTGCGACAAGAACATTCCATTAAAGTGATACTGGTTTTGTAGTAGTTTAGTATTAGTATTAGTTCAATATAGTGTTCTTGTTACAAAGCTAGAGTAACGCTACATTTAATTAATACTAATACTAATTTTATTTATTTTTATATCTCTGTCTATATACAGACACGTTTACTTATCTATATCCCTCACTTTTTTAAAGTATGTGTTACAGAGAAAGCTCTGGGAGAAAGTTTTTGGACAGCAGAAGGTCAAGGCCTTTCGTGACCTGCCCACCTCCACCCCGGCCCCACCGTGTCCGTATATTTACTGTGAGCTGGAGAGTGCTGTAAAACATTTGGGTCATCAGCATGGAGCTCCAGTTAATCCAGCTTCACACAGAGAATCTTCTGTCCACACAAATACACACACTCACACCGAACACATACACACACTCCTTATTTACATCTAATTACAGCCCGTTAGCATCCGTTTGTACTCGACAGAGCGCTGAGTGTCTGTTCACACAGAAAACTGATATTTAGAACCAAATTCATACTGATTTTTTAATGTAGTGGAACCTTAATTCACAGATCTGATCTTTTTGTTTTTATAACATTTGGGAACCCTGGGAAGGAAAAACAGGAGAATGAGAATTAGTAAGAACAATATCGGCACGGTGGTGCAGCAGGTAGTGTCGGAGTCACACAGCTCCAGAGGCCTGGAGGTTGTGGGTTCGATTCCCGGGTGACTGTGAGGAGTGTGGTGTGTTCTCCCCGTGTCTGCGTGGGTTTCCTCCGGGTGACTGTCTTTGAGGAGTGTGGTATGTTCTACCTGTGTCTGCGTGGGTTTCCTCCGGGTGACTGTCTGTGAGGAGTGTGGTGTGTTCTCCCTGTGTCTGCGTGGGTTTCCTCCGGGTAACTGTCTGTGAGGAGTGTGGTGTGTTCTCTCTGTGTCTGCGTGGGTTTCCTCCGGGTGACTGTCTGTGAGGAGTGTGGTGTGTTCTCTCTGTGTCTGCATGGGTTTCCTCCGGGTGACTGTCTGTGAGGAGTGTGGTGTGTTCTCTCTGTGTCTGCGTGGGTTTCCTCCGGGTGACTGTCTGTGAGGAGTGTGGTGTGTTCTCTCTGTGTCTGCGTGGGTTTCCTCCGGGTAACTGTCTGTGAGGAGTGTGGTGTGTTCTCCCTGTGTCTGCGTGGGTTTCCTCCAGGTGACTGTCTGTGAGGAGTGTGGTGTGTTCTTCCTGTGTCTGCGTGGGTTTCCTCCGGGTGGTCCGGTTTCCTCCCACAGTCCAAAAACACACGTTGGTAGGTGGATTGGTGACTCAAAAGTGTCTGTAGGTGTGAGTGTATGTCTGTGTTGCCCTGTGAAGGAGTGGCACCCCCTCCAGGGTGTATTCGCGCCTTGCGCCCAATGATTCCAGGTAGGCTCTGGACCCACCTCGACCCTGAACTGGATAAGGGTTACAGACAATGAATTAATGAATGAATGAATGAAGAACAATATCAAGTAAATGGTGCAACACACTGAGTAAAAATATTTTTTTTAATTAATGAAAATAGCAGAATGAACTGGATAAAAACTTATAAAATCCAGATTTTATAGTCAATTTTAAAAAACAAACACCAAAAACAACACCACAAACACTCAGCTATAAACACAGGGAAAATATATTGTGTGTAAAATGTGTTTAATATTATAATATTTTTCCTATTATTTTTGTTAACATGCTTTTTACACACAGCTGTAGCTTCTGCCTCAAAATGTACACATTCTGAACTCACTCAGAGGATAAAGTATCAATCATACAGTCAGTGTGGAGGAAGATTAAATCTGTGTGTGTGTGTGTTTGTGTGTTCATTCTCATTCTCCTGCATGCCGCATGTCTGCAGATTCAACACTCAAGCTTCATTTCATTCTATGATTGATTTATTGTTTCTGAATCTAATCACTTCCCCGAAGGTAATTTTTAAGCTTTTTATTTTCCACAGAGATGCGTTGGACTAAAGCCCGGACTAATTAATCGGATTTGTGAGAGTTTGATGCAGAAATGCTCCATGAATTAGTTATTGAGCATGACTGGGGCTTTCTCCAGGACTTTATCAGTCATACTGCACAAGACTAGATCAGACTCTATTGATAAATCTGTATTAGACTGATCAGATCAATTGAGACTGATTTTGTAATGAAATTGAATTTAATTCGTATTTCAGACATTACTGGATGAAATCAGACTGCATGGGGCTAGATCAGACTGTTATACTACATCAAACTGTATAAAACTAGATCAAATTGTATCAAACTAGACCAGACAGTATCAAATTAGATAAGACTAGATCACAAAGTATCAGATTGTACCAGGCCAGATCAGACATTATCAGTCAGATTTTTCAGTTAGTTTAAATCAGGCTACATCCGGCAATATCAGACTTTATTAGCAAATCTGTTTCAGAAAGTGTCTGATTAAACTGTATTAGATTTGACCAGACTTTCAGCCATAATGTATAAGTAAATCTATATCAGACAGAATATATTACACTATATGACTTTATCAGACTTGATACAGACTTTATTTGTAAATCTATATCAAATGTGATCTGACTGGTAAATCCATAGGTGAGATCAGACTGTTTCTGAATATATCACATTACATTAGACTCGATCAGTAAGTATATATCAGATGGTGTCAGATATAGTGTTTATCAGTAGAAAGTTTATATCAGATTATACATGAAACACATTTTGTGCTGGTTTCAAATCTGATTATTATCTGATCTGAATATGTGACTCTTTATGTGATTATTGTAAATCCAGGGGCAGGTATTCTGTCCACAGATCTGTGTAGTGACAAATAACACACTCCACTGATCTCACAGTTCAGATTTGGATGCTTGTAGCTACTACTCTGTGCACTCAATCTAACAATCAAATTTAAACAGATCGAATTCACCCCGCAATGTGAACGCAGTCCGTGTTTGTGTTTAAAATCACTACATTAAAAAAATAATAATTAAATTAATTAAATAACAATAATTAATTAAATTGGACTTGGTGTGAAATAGTCTCAGTTACAACCTTCTAAAGTAGACAAATGCACACCTACACACAACTACATACACACACTCACACACACACACTTCCTGCTGCAGTTTATTGTCACTTTCTCTGGTATTTTCTCACTGTTTATTTTAACACCTTTCTCTGAGTCTTGTGTCAAACGGTGTTTAATCTGTCTTTCTTTTCTCACCCTCCCTCTCTCTCTCTCTCTCTCTCTCTCTCTCTCTCTCTCTCTCTCTCTGAGGTTGCATTTACACTGCTTCTGAAGTTTGTTTTTGTTTGTGTGTATCATTCACAGTGCACATTTATTTTTTTAATGGTTCATCAAGGACGCTTAGCCTATTTAACGTGCACTGGTGTTTTCTTGTTTAACAGGATCTCTTCTGTGATTTTATTTCCTTCCTGATCTGCCATATCTGTGTTTTTCTGTCTCCTCCCCTGACAAAGGAACAGGTGGCATTCTTTTCAGTTTTTCACCAAACTATTTTGGCTGACCATTTTAGTCCAGTCTGTACACACTGCGGTGTTCCCCAGCAAATGTGAATCTATTCTGGTGATTTTAGTCCTGTCCAGATACTCCCATCTTTGTTTTTCACTAAAGTGAGTGCTACTCCAGTGATTTTAGTCCCATCCAGATACGTACCTCAGTATTTTTTAAGCTCCATCTGGATTAACACCTTTGTGATTTATTTCATTAATTCATTCATTCATTATCTGTAACCCTTATCCAGTTCAGGGTCGCGGTGGGTCCAGAGCCTACCTGGAATCATTGGCCGCAAGGTGGGAATACACCCTGGAGGGGGCGCCAGTCCTTCACAGGGCAACACACACACACACACACCTACGGACACTTTTGAGTCACCAATCCACCTACCAACGTGTGTTTTTGGACTGTGTGATTTATTTATTTATTTATTTATTTTAACCAAACTCAGTACTACTCTTGTGATTTTAGTCATGTCTGGATACACACCTGCACATTTTAAGTACTCTGGTAATTTTAGTCCTGTCCGGATACAAATAGCATATCTCTTGTGATTTTAGTCATGTCTGGATACACAACTGCACATTTTAAATACTCTGGTCATTTTAGTCCTGTCCGAATACAAACAGCTTATCTCTTGTGATTTTAGTCATGTCTGGATACACAACTGCACATTTTAAGTACTCTGGTAATTTTAGTCCTGTCCGAATACAAACAGCTTATCTCTTGTGATTTTGGTGGCTGAACCACTGAATCAAGGTAGACTCAGGTAGACATAAGTGGCTCAGGTGTACTGAAGAAGACTTGGGGGAATGCAGGTGAACTCATCTGGACATAGATGAGTTTGAGTTCGCTAAAGATGAACTTATGATAGACACCTGTGATAGAATCAGAGGTGGATTTTGTCTGCTTCGAATCGGTCAGATTTTGTGCGAACTTAAATAGATCCAGGTGGACTTAGAGGGACATAGGTTGGAGAATGACATCCCAAGCTGTGTTTGTGTTCTCTTCTCAGGGTCGATTGATGCTGGTGTTAAAAAGCACTTAAGCCATCTCACTCGCTTCGGCTCGACAGAATGTGAACAGGTGAAACATTAAGACATTAAGTTCATGTGCCCCTGAAAGGCTCCTCTGCTCTTTACCTTCTCAATCCTTCCTCAGTAACGAGGCCATTTCTTTTCTTCCAGATGTTTCTCTGAGTATAATTAACCTCGTCTTGGAGGAAGAGAGAAAGAAAGAAAGAAAGAAAGAGAGAGAGAGAAATATAGCTCAGAAGCAAGTGAATAATTAAATAAATAAATAAATAAATAACATAATGAGAGGCACTCTGAGAGCTCATCCACTCCGCATCTGCTCCCTTTTAGACCTTCGTCACCTTCATCATCGTCTTCTTCATCAACAGCAGCATCCTCATCATCTTCCTCTTGTTCCTCCTCATCTTTTCAGTCGGTTTTTCAGTCTGTTCCTGTTTTTAACACGTCTGGAGTTTCTCCAGCCGGAGATCCGGATACCGTCTCTCTTGCTCTGTCTCTTTCTCTCTCTCTCTCTCTCTCTCTCTCTCTCTCTCTCTCTCTCTCTCTCCCTCTCTCGGCCTTAATGAATACAGAAAACACAGGCTGTGAATGGTCATCTCTCTGGAAGCGAGCCCCAGGCCGTCCTCTATCAGACGCAGCTCTTATTAAAGAACATAAAGCAGGAGCCCGAGAGTAATTCTGCCTTCTCCCTCCTTCCCTTTTCTCTTTTCTCTCTTTCTCCTCGTCTTTTTCTGCCTTCTGACGCTTTTTAGGGAGCGGGCTTTTATCCGCCTCATAATTATCTGGGTGAGAACCCTCCAGGAGCATCCTCCCAGGCTTTGTACCATCTTTTTGACATTTTATTTTTTGACCAAGATGGAAGTCATATTAACATTTCTACTCCAGATGGACAATAGAATAAGGAGAGAGGGTGGATTTATTATTTTTTTAACTCGTACCCCAGTTTATGGTCCTGCTTTACTAAGAAATACTTTCTTTTTGTTTAGTCGCATTGTATTTGCTTTATTTCCAAAATCATTCTGATTTTGAACATGTGAAATTACAATAAATCTGATTAAAATGCGTGTGTGTGTTGGGATACAGTGATAAAATCTGAATAAAATTCATGAGCGTATTCTTCCAAGGAGAATTGCACCTGTTTTCCCCACATTTCCCCCATAATCCAGCGTTATATACAAATATAAAGTGGTTGACTGTTTTGGTGTGAAGTGGTTGATCGTAGAGAAATTTGTGGACTCTGATCCCTTTTCATTGTCGGTGAATGGAACCAGGCGTCTTCATGTCTCTAACACACACCCTCAGTGATCATCCTCACTCCATGTAGAGCTTTATAGACGGAGATGGAGTAGAGGTCATTTCCTTCCCACTCCACCGTCAGCAATGACCTCCACTCCATCTCCATCTAAAGAGCTCTATATGCCCCACCGTCTACTGTCCTCGCTTTCTGTGAGGGGCTTTTAGAGGAGGACGTCTGGTTCCGTTCACCTCCACTGTCCACTGTCCCCCACCGTCTACTGTCCTCACTTTCTGTGAGGGGCTTTTAGAGGAGGACGTCTGGTTCCATTCACCTCCACTGTCCACTGTCCCCTGTCCCCCACCGTCTACTGTCCTCACTTTCTGTGAGGGGCTTTTAGAGGAGGACGTCTGGTTCCATTCACCTCCACTGTCCACTGTCCCCCACCGTCTACTGTCCTCACTTTCTGTGAGGGGCTTTTAGAGGAGGACGTCTGGTTCCGTTCACCTCCACTGTCCCCCACTGTCTACTGTCCTCACTTTCTGTGAGGGGCTTTTAGAGGAGGACGTCTGGTTCCATTCACCTCCACTGTCCACTGTCCCCCACCGTCTACTGTCCTCATTTTCTGTGAGGGGCTTTTAGAGGAGGAGGTCTGGTTCCGTTCACCTCCACTGTCCCCCACTGTCTACTGTCCTCACTTTCTGTGAGGGGCTTTTAGAGGAGGACGTCTGGTTCCGTTCACCTCCACTGTCCACTGTCCCCCACCGTCTACTGTCCTCACTTTCTGTGAGGGGCTTTTAGAGGAGGACGTCTGGTTCCGTTCACCTCCACTGTCCACTGTCCCCCACCGTCTACTGTCCTCAGTTTCTGTGAGGGGCTTTTAGAGGAGGACGTCTGGTTCCGTTCACCTCCACTGTCCCCCACCGTCTACTGTCCTCATTTTCTGTGAGGGGCTTTTAGAGGAGGACGTCTGGTTCCGTTCACCTCCACTGTCCCCCACTGTCTACTGTCCTCACTTTCTGTGAGGGGCTTTTTAGAGGTGGACGTCTGGTTCCGTTCACCTCCACTGTCCACTGTCCCCCACCGTCTACTGTCCTCACTTTCTGTGAGGGGCTTTTAGAGGAGGACGTCTGCTTCCATTCACTTCCACTGTCCACTGTCCCCCACCGTCTACTGTCCTAACTTTCTGTGAGGGGCTTTTAGAGGAGGACGTCTGCTTCCATTCACTTCCACTGTCCACTGTCCTCCACCGTCTACTGTCCTCACTTGCTGTGAGGGGCTTTTAGAGGAGGACGTCTGCTTCCATTCACTTCCACTGTCCACTGTCCCCCACCATCTACTGTCCTCACTTTCTGTGAGGGGCTTTTAGAGGAGGACGTCTGCTTCCATTCACTTCCACTGTCCACTGTCCTCCACCGTCTACTGTCCTCACTTGCTGTGAGGGGCTTTTAGAGGAGGACGTCTGCTTCCACTGTCCACTGTCCCCCACCGTCTACTGTCCTCATTTTCTGTGAGGGGCTTTTAGAGGTGGACGTCTGGTTCCGTTCACCTCCACTGTCCACTGTCCCCCACCGTCTACTGTCCTCACTTTCTGTGAGGGGCTTTTAGAGGAGGACGTCTGGTTCCGTTCACCTCCACTGTCCACTGTCCCCCACCGTCTACTGTCCTCACTTTCTGTGAGGGGCTTTTAGAGGAGGACGTCTGGTTCCGTTCACCTCCACTGTCCACTGTCCCCCACCGTCTACTGTCCTCAGTTTCTGTGAGGGGCTTTTAGAGGAGGACGTCTGGTTCCGTTCACCTCCACTGTCCCCCACCGTCTACTGTCCTCATTTTCTGTGAGGGGCTTTTAGAGGAGGACGTCTGGTTCCGTTCACCTCCACTGTCCCCCACTGTCTACTGTCCTCACTCTCTGTGAGGGGCTTTTAGAGGTGGACGTCTGGTTCCGTTCACCTCCACTGTCCACTGTCCCCCACCGTCTACTGTCCTCACTTTCTGTGAGGGGCTTTTAGAGGAGGACGTCTGCTTCCATTCACTTCCACTGTCCACTGTCCCCCACCGTCTACTGTCCTAACTTTCTGTGAGGGGCTTTTAGAGGAGGACGTCTGCTTCCATTCACTTCCACTGTCCACTGTCCTCCACCGTCTACTGTCCTCACTTGCTGTGAGGGGCTTTTAGAGGAGGACGTCTGCTTCCATTCACTTCCACTGTCCACTGTCCCCCACCATCTACTGTCCTCACTTTCTGTGAGGGGCTTTTAGAGGAGGACGTCTGCTTCCATTCACTTCCACTGTCCACTGTCCTCCACCGTCTACTGTCCTCACTTGCTGTGAGGGGCTTTTAGAGGAGGACGTCTGCTTCCACTGTCCACTGTCCCCCACCGTCTACTGTCCTCATTTTCTGTGAGGGGCTTTTAGAGGTGGACGTCTGGTTCCGTTCACCTCCACTGTCCACTGTCCCCCACCGTCTACTGTCCTCACTTTCTGTGAGGGGCTTTTAGAGGAGGACGTCTGGTTCCATTCACTTCCACTGTCCACTGTCCCCCACCATCTAATGTCCTCATTTTCTGTGAGGGGCTTTTAGAGGAGGACGTCTGCTTCCATTCACTTCCACTGTCCACTGTCCTCCACCGTCTACTGTCCTCACTTTCTGTGAGGGGCTTTTAGAGGAGGACGTCTGCTTCCATTCACTTCCACTGTCCACTGTCCTCCACTGTCTACTGTCCTCACGTTCTGTGAGGGGCTTTTAGAGGAGGACTTCTGGTTCCATTCAGTGTCAGTTAAGTTTCAGTTGCTCTAGAGTCCAAACAATCTCCATCGCTGTTTTAAAACTCAACAGAATTTTGGTAAATGGGAGGAGCACAAATAAACCAGAGCAATTAAATCAAAATCTCATTCTGATTCGATTTTTAAACATCTACCAAGTTCTTGACCAAGGCCACGTGTGGTCAGTAATATCTGTGTTTACTCTGGTCTTGTTTTGAATCATTAATGTGCCACTGTTGGCTTCGTCACACAGGTTTCACACAACACACACTGTAATTACACTGAACCTAACAAAGCCCCCCCAAAGCCAACGAGACACATCCTTGGCACTTTATCTCCCAAAACCTGACCCCTGTGCCCTCCCCCCTCGTTCTGGCTGATTAGTTGTAATGTAATTTTAATTAAAGCGGCGGTGTCAAAGGCCCAGCTCCTCGCAGAAGCAGCGCAGATTGTGTCTCAGTTGTAGCTTCGTTTCTGAGAGAAAACCATCCTGGAGCCAAACGCAGAGCCAAAGACTCGGTAAACAAAAGCTGCTCATACACACTCACACACACACATTGCTTCACCACAGAGAGCACATTCACACTGAGCAGACTCAGGAAGAATCGAATACACACACTTACACACAGAAACACACACACATTATCAGATCCTACCACATGTAACACTGCTGTTCAGTTTTCCATTGTTACAGTACATCCATTTACATGAATACGTCACCCGTTTCCATGGATACATCACCTGTTTCCATGGATACATTACACTCCATGGATACATCGCACCTGTTTCCCTGGTTACACTACATCATTTCTATGGATGTATCACACATTTCCAGGGTTACACTATATCCGTTTCCATGGTTACATTAAACCCATTTCTATGGCTACACCACAATTGTTTCTGTATTCACACTCAAGCCGGAAGTATAAAACAGACGTTTCTAATAAATTGGCCAGGACAGGCACTAAGTAGAAGTATTCGGAAATCCCCAGACTCCCTCAGTGACGTCCCAGAGCAGATGTAACGGGGTAAGTGCAGTGATCAGGGGTCTCCTGTGAGGCTGCAGGTCAGTTTTAATGAATTAATAAAGCGCAGATCTGCTGATCACGGTTCAGTGCGGTGCTGGAGGTGCAGCGGAGATCAGAGTGAGCACCATCTGTGAGTCGAGGTCAAACCTGGAGTCAGAGCCAGGACCGGGGCCACAGCATGAGGCAAATTTCAGAGTTTTATTATAATGACACGGTTTGGTTTTAATTACAGCTCACGTTATTCACTGCTGGAGGAAGAACTGAACCCAGAGCCGAGGGTGAAATGTAATGGCTGGCCTTTGCCAAAATAAAAGTCCCCTTACCTTCACACGAGCTGGAAAAAATGTAAATAAATAAATAAAAGTAAAAACGTGAATCTGATCTGACAGTTGGAATTTCTATTTGTTTTTGGTTTATTTTTATTTTGTTAGCCGTGTGCTAAAAGTTTGGGGACTCCTGAATATATCCACTACACAGAACACTTCTGCATATTGTTTTAGAACGGGTTCAACTCAGAATAACGCCATGTTGAAGTGGGTTCTCTGCAGATGTTTCTAGAGATCATTTTATAATCTTAATCTAAAAAAATCAGCCCCACAACAAACAAAACACGTAAAAACATGAGTCAACTGACCACACGAGCGATAAAACTGCAGTCTCTTTACAGTTCTTTACAGTGATTGTCCTTGTGTGTGTGTGTGTGTGTGTGTGTGTGTGTGTGTGTGTGTGTGCATGTGCAGACAGTTGGCCAGTCCATGGTGGTCCTGTTCTCTGAGGCGTGATTTAAGAGGTTTTAACTCTGCTAACCTTCCCCCGTCCCCCTGCTGCTGGGGGATATTGCATCGCTGAGGTTTTGGCAGGCCCCGGTGACCCGCCCATGTGATGATATTACACTCCCCTGTGCTCTCAGACCATGTGTGTGTGTGTGTGTGTGTGTGTGTGTGTGTGTTTGGACAGGTGCCACACCTGCAGAGAGGAGCTTGACTTCTGCAGAACCCTCGGATCTCCAGCTGAGATCTAATTAAACACCAGGGATCGGACGATATGGAAATTTCCATGGTTCCTCTCATGATACCAGCTCCCAGAATTAGCACAGGGTCTTTACACCCCTCTGGACAACTTTTGGCATTGAGCATGGCTTTATACAGTAATGTCACCGAAGAGTTAAATTGTACTGAAGACATGGTCCACTCATGGCACCAACATGTTGAAAGCCCTATATATTGATGATAGATTTGCATCTTTTCAGCAGCTCTCGGAGAGGTAGCTTCACCTCAGACAGGATTTCTTTAAAATATCTTCAGATTCACAGATTTGTTGCTAAATCCTTTCAAAGACGGGTTCTATACGACACCAAAAAGGGTTCCTCTGTTGTTACAATGTCAAGCTTGTTTTGGTGCTGTATAGAACCATCTACATCACATTCCCCATCGATCTGAAGAACCCCTTCATGAGGCAAAGAACCCTTTAATCATGCAAAAGGTTCTTCACGTGTTCAGGGTACATAGAACCCTGTCTTTTGATAAAGAACCCCTGTAGAACCATCATTTTTAAGTGCGTAGGTTGATACAATGTTAAATCTTCCAGCCCACGTCTTTGCGTGGACTTTCCCCATATTTACTATGTATTTTCCCTTCTGTAAATATCTGTACCCTCAGGGGCACCATATTCTAAAATTACCATTGCGTTGATTTCATACGCCTCGTGGGAACCTATCATTGAGAATGATGACTTTAGGCTCATTTGCAGCTGCTCCAGAGCTTTGCTGATTGGTGGAGCTCATGCCAGTGATGCCACAGCCCTCTGTAAGCGGATTGGTCACTGCTGTTTTCATCGACTGACACTTTTTAAAAAACACATGAATCCTGTGCTTTTTTTCTGAATCAATCACAAACAGATTAAAAAAATAAATGTTTTCTGCTGCGATAAACTTCTGAACCCTGTGAGTGAAGAACACCCAGAGAGCTGGTGAAGATTGTCGTGAGATGTTGATGGTAGCCTAGGGCTGAGACAATGGCACTTCAAAAAGCAAGGTAACCGCAGAGAAAACCGCAGCATGGTGTGGAACGTCTAGCGGCTCAGACTCATCTCTGTCCCGTCTCAGACTCGTCTTTGTGGTGAGATCTGGAGGAGAGATGTGGTCAGAACTGTCTTACACTGTCCTGACATCTTCAGACACAAAGAGTCACAGGTGCACACACACACAGAGAGAGAGAGAGAGAGAGAGAGAGAGATGGGATGGGGGTGGGGTGTCCACAGCACTCAACATTACACAACACTACACACTCAATCACTGCAGAACCCTGTAGTAAAGGAAAGTGTAACCTAACATATGTATTCACGTTAATGTTCTTCTTCAGAGCAGTTACTGTGCTGGTCTGTGGAGCAGTGGAACTGTGTTCTCTGAATTGATGAAGCTCCATCCATTACATTTGGCAAGAGTTGGAATGAAGTGGTGTTTCTGATCCAGAACTAACCCGACCTCGTAATTATTTTTCTGATTAAATCAATCTTTTTCCTGCCAAATAAGCAATTTTCCTTGTAAAACATCAACACTGTTTTCAGGTTCAATCCATTGTTCTTTCAGTTTGTTTATTTTTAATAGTCCAAGAAGGCTCTGAATATAAACTGGATTCCAAAAAAAGTTGGGACACTAAACAAATTGTGAATAAAAACTGAATGCAATGTGAAGGTGCCAACATCTAATATTTTATTCAGAATAGAACACAAATCACAGATCAAAAGTTTAAACTGAGAGAATGTATCATTTTAAGGGAAAAATATTTTGTTTCAAAATTTCATGGCATCAACAAATCCCAAAAAGTTGTGACAAGGCCATTTTTTACCACTGTGTGGCATCACCCCTTCTTCTTACAACACTCAGACGTCTGGGGACAGAGGAGACCAGTTTCTCAAGTTTAGAAATAGGAATGCTCTCCCATTCAGGTCTAATACAGGCCTCTAACTGTTCAATCGTCTTGGGCCTTCTTTGTCGCACCTTCCTCTTTATGATGCGCCAAATGTTCTGAGACTGATCTGGACTGCAGGCTGCCATTTCAGTCCCCGGATCCTTCTCCTACGTAGCCATGATGTTGTGATTGCTGCAGAATGTGGTCTGGCATTATCTTGTTGAAAAATGCAGGGTCTTCCCTGAAAGAGATGACGTCTAGATGGGAGCATATGTTGTTCTAGAACCTGAACATGGTTCTCTGCATTAATGGTGCCTTTCCAGACATGCAAGCTGCCCATGCCACAAGCACTCATGCAACCCCATACCATCAGTGATGCAGGCTTCTGAACGGAGCGTTGATAAAATATTGGGTTATCCTTGTCCTCTCTGGTCCGGATGACACGGCGTCCCAGTGTTCCATAAAGAACTTCAAATCGTGACTCATCTGACCACAGAACAGTCTTCCATTTTGCCACACTCCATTTTAAAAGACCCCTGGCCCAGTGCAAACGTCTGAGCTTGTGGAGCTTCCTTCGAAATGGCTTCCTCTTTGCACTGTAGAGTTTCAGCTGGCAACGGCGGATGGCACGGTGGATTGTGTTCACTGACAATGCTTTCTGGAAGTATTCCTGAGCCCATTCTGTTATTTCCTTGACAGTGGCATTCCTGTTTGAGGTGCAGTGACGTTTAAGGGCCTGGAGATCACGAGCGTTCAATAGAGTGTTACGGCCTTGACCCTTACGCACAGCAATTTTTCCAGATTCTCTGACTCTTTTGATGATGTTATGCACGGTTGATGATGATAACTTAAAAGTCCTTGCTATTTTACGCTGGGTAACACCATTCTGGTATCGCTGCACTATCTTTCTGCGCAATAATGGTGGAATTGGTGATCCTCTTACCATCTTGGCTTCAGAGAGACACTGACACTCTGAGAAGCTCTTTTTAAACCCAATCATGTTGTCAATTGACCTAATTAGTGTTAATTGGTCTTCCAGCTGTTCGTTATATGCTCAATTTCCTTTTTCCAGCCACTTATTGCTACTTGAAATTTTGAATCAACATGTTTTTCCTTTAAAATGTTACATTTACTCAGATTAAACTTTTGATCTGTCATCTATGTTCTATTACAAATAAAATATTGACATTTGCCACCTCCACATCATTGCATTCAGTTTTTATTCACAATTTGTTTAGTGTCCCAACTTTTTTGGAATCCAGTTTGTATGTTGAGTATGGCTTATGTATACAAAATTTAACTAAACACGCAATAAAACGACTAATTCCTATGTGTATGAATTTATAGTTATTTTCAATGTCATTGCTGTCCAGAGAAAAACATGTATCTCTATTTATGTGGACTTTTAGTTTACTGCTGGTGTTAATTACTGCTGAAGTTTCAGGCAGTGCACCTCTCTTTAAACACCCACAATTCTCACCTAATATAGGTTCTTTTGTGTCTACATCAGGTAAATGGTATAGCTTTTGTTTACATCATCTCTTGTTCTGGGACTGACAAAGATGAATTGTATGGACTTCCTGTCCTGCTACGTCCAGGAAAGAAGCTTAACATAACACCTCATTCTCATAGACAGAAAACCCCTATATATAAATCCAGAACAATAAGTCATACCCATGTGCTGCACACACTTAATACCATATGCATATACGAACAATATAATACACTTCACTGCACCATTTGAGCACAGCAAATTTCATAAATGGACCAATAGAAATGCACGAGAATTACTTGGAATACATATTTTTGCACTGACTTCCATTGAAAGTTAAAGTTTTTCCCTTCTTCTGTAAAGCTATTATTATTTTGGAGACACAGGAGTAGTATTTAAAATGTTTTAATAATTAAAATATCTATTCTTATTTACATTATCTACTTGTATTTTTTTTAAATTGACTATTCATCTGGCAGCAGGTAGTGTCGCAGTCACACAGCTCCAGGGACCTGGAGGTTGTGGGTTCGATTCACGCTCCGGGTGACTGTCTGTGAGGAGTGTGGTGTGTTCTCCCTGTGTCCGCGTGGGTTTCCTCCGGGTGCTCCGGTTTCCTCCCACAGTCCAAAAACACACGTTGGTAGGTGGATTGGTGACTCAAAAGTGTCCGTAGGTGTGAGTGTGTGAGTGAATGTGTGTGTGTGTTGCCCTGTGAAGGACTGGCGTCCCCTGCAGGGTGTATTCCCGCCTTGCAGTGATTCCAGGTAGGCTCTGGACCCACCCTGAATTGGATAAGCGGTTACAGATAATGGATGGATGGATGGACTATTCATCTGAACAAGAGTGGGGTTACAGCTACATGGTTTCAAGGTCTTGGGGTCCTCAGGTAACTGACTGCGAGGAGTGGGTTTTCTCCAGGTGTTCGGCCTTCCTCCCACAGTCCAAAAACACGTTGGTAGGTGGACTGCCCGTGTCACATTGTCCACACAGACAACCAGAAGGAAGAAACACCCAGAGGAAACCCACACAGACACAGGGAGAACACACCACACTCCTCACAGACAGTCACTCGGAGGAAACCCACACAGACACAGGGAGAACACACCACACTCCTCACAGACAGTCACCCGGAGGAAACCCACGCAGACACAGGGAGAACACACCACACTCCTCACAGACAGTCACCCGGAGGAAACCCACGCAGACACAGGGAGAACACACCACACTCCTCACACACAGTCACCCGGAGGAAACCTACTTAGACACAGGGAGAACACACCACACTCCTCACAGATAAGTCACCACAGCAGTGACACAGAAAAAAAAGTGACACACAAAAGAGACACAGCAGTGCTATTTAAAATATTATAATAAAAATATCTATTCTTATTTACATTATCTACTTATATTTTTTAAAATTGACTATTCATCTGAACGAGAGTGGTGTTACAGCCACATGGTTTCAAGGTCTTGGGGTCCTCAGGTAACTGTCTGTGAGGAGTGGGTTTTCTCCAGGTGCTCGGCCTTCCTCCAACAGTCCAAAAACTCGTTGGTAGGTGGACTGCTCGTGTCACATTGTCCAAACAGGTGTGAGTGTGTAAAACTTTCATCAATCTGTCTTCACCCTATGGTTTTGTGTAGGCTCCAAAGCCACCATGACAAATCAGCTAAGACAAACGAACGAATGAATTATTTAATTATTAATCTACTATATTAAAGAAGAAAATGCTACAAGCTCTGTATTATTTTCAGTTTCATACGAGAACAAACCCAATATAATATAATCATATAAAACAAACAAAAAGCGTACAATTATTTACAACTAAGCTCATGAATATCCAATCTTTTATTAGTGATGTCAGCGGAAGTGACCTCGCTGCAGCAGCAGTAGCAGGGTGACATAAGCCGCTGAAGCTAAAGTCCGGAGTTTAATTAAACTTAATAATGCTGAAACATTTAGAGGTTTAATATCATTAATCTACACATGGACACTTCTAAATCAGGTACCGTTCCCCGGAGCGCTTATAATTCTGCATATGTTACTGAAATTAAGATATTTCCTAAAATTGTGTAGCTTGTGCGCTAAAACTGACATGAACTCACGGATAAAAGTCCTCCTTAAAACTCCCACACAATAAATATATATTAATCAAAAGTATTACTCCGTAAACTGAGATATGGGTCTGCTACAGATATTATTTTTGTTGAATTATTTAGCGGATTTATTTTTTTTATTTTAAATCTGAACGATGCAAAAACTTTTAAGGTGGAAATACCCGTACCACCTTAAATGGTTCAGCAGTTCCATTCTGGAGAATACAGTGAACTTTTTTACATTTGCTAATAAAATTATAAATAATGCGAATTATATGTAAAAATATGTAATGTATTGTATAAAATCAGTTATATTTTTTAAATTGTTCATTTTTTGGTAGAATCTTGCAGCTTTTATAATGCCTTCATTTTATTTAATTTAGTTAAATTTATTCAATTGTTTTTCATTTCTACTCTTTATTTCCTCCTCTGACTGAGTTTTCTGTGTGTAATCTCTGGCTGTAATTCACTCTTGTCTACACTTATTTACTTAGCGATATGTGTTTCCCTCAGATGAGCCTCACCTGAGGCACGTGGAGATGGATGTCCTGATCCCAAAGAAGATGAGAGAAAAGGCCAGAGAACGCTGTTCCCAAGAAGTCAAAGGTACACACAATACACACATCAATATTAGGCTTAGAATACTAATCTGCGCTTTGTGCTGAGATGTTAATCATAATATATTTTGTGTTTGCCAATATTTTCAAGTTTAACAAGATTTTAAATGCAGAGGACCCAATTTTATCCTGATTTTTTTTAATATAATTTCTGAGTTAAACATTGGGCTGAATGTTCATATTTCACAGTATTAACTGATTGATAATACCTGGTAACATGCTCTGGATCATGGCAAGTACCAACCTACTGAGAGAGCCCTGCTTCAGAAAACACTCTTTCATGACTCCGGGTCGAGGCAAGAACAAAGTCTGCTAAGAAAGAAGTCTAATGCAGAAAATACTGTCTCCCGTGATTCTAGGTTGAGACCCAAGTTTTATAGAACTCTCCGGTGGAGTACAGGGTTCAGAGATGTTTGAATGAATTCATGAGACATTTGAAAAACTCATTTACATAAAATTGATGCTCGTAAACAGCTTTTAAAACTTTCTGAAGTAATCACTGCAAATAAATCATTTGAACAAATTTGGCCACAACTTCCTCCCATAATTCACTAGTTTTACAGAGCGTAGTGATGTATTAGCAGTTTTACTGGATGACTGTTGAAGGCAGATAGTAGATTACATTATTTTTGTACTAAAATATGGATTAAATCTCATAACTAACCCTCACTCTTACTATTTCTCTCTCAAAACTTTGCAAATTATTTTCTCATGCCTGGCTTTATCCACACAAGCTGAATATGGGGGTGTGTTAGTGTCTTCTATTTTATCAAATAAAGCTTGCATCTGAGCTTTGTTGTGTTTGATGTGACACTCTCCCTGAAGCTTTTACTCAGCAAATTAATGGTGAGTAAAATCACTGGCGATTGATCACTGAATGTCATTGTGATTAAAGCAATTACATTTTTTTATCGATTAAAACCTTATATGAAACCTAAAAAAAACGTAGCATGAACAAAAATAGCTGCTGTTACTTTTGGAAAAATAGCACCGATATGCACCAGTAATGATTTATTTCAGCTGTAGAAAATATTAATATTTAAATCTGTAAAGTCAAATTCTAGTATTGTATATAAAATAGCATTTGCTCTTAATATGGACCCTGATCTCAAACATTTGATTTCAAATAGCTTTTCATTCTGAGAGTGAGTGGGGTTTGAAAGTGTTTTTTGGTTTCAGCACATGCAGCATTGAGTATTTTGTGTGTGTGTGTGTGTGTGTGTGAGAGAGAGAGAGAGAGAGTGAGTAAAGTATTGTGTTTAAAAGTGAAAAACAGTGACATTTAAAAGTGAAGTGGAGATTCCAGTCCAAAATCACTGCGTTTCCTATAAACACTCTGTTTCTCCTCTGGTTTGTTTTAAAGGAGGGATTCAGTCATCTCTGAACTCGTCACGGCGTAAAAACACTCCTCCACTACAAAACGGAAACGGAAATTCAGCCTCGCAAAGCTAGTATCTCCATTTAATCACGCTTCATATGTTTCGTGGGATTTTTAAATGTCCACCTTAATATGGTGTTAACATTTTGAAAGTTGGAGCATCCCAGTGTTTTCGGTTCTAAAGCTTTAGATATATATTTTCAGCACGTTTTAAAACTAAAATATAAAACGTTATTAGGGCAAAACTAATGGTACATTTTACCAATTTAAGCTTTTTATTTTCCCCAAAATGTAAATATTTAGAGCAGTAACTTTCTGTTATTTGTAAAGAGTACATTTAGAAATCGGAGGGGCACGAGCTTTGGATTCTTTTCTGTTTATAAAGCTGAGAGTAAATGTTGGTGTGTGTGGAGGAGTGTGTGAAGTGGGTGGGAGTGAATTATATCCTGTTTGTTTGAGGGTCTCAGTTCTGTGTTGTAGCTGTGATTTGTTTGTTGTGCTTTTATTCTCTCTCTCTCTCTGTCTGTCTCGCTCTCTCTGTCTCTCTCTCTCTCTCTCTCTCTCTCTCTCTCTCTCTGTCTCTCTCTCTCTCTCTCTGTCTCTCTCTCTCTCCCTCTCTCTCTCTGTCTCTCTCTCTCTCTCTCTCTCTCTGTCTCTGTCTTTCTCTTTGTCTATCTCTCTCTCTCTCTCTCTCTTTCTCTCTCTGTCTCTCTCTCCCTCTCTCTCTCTCTGTCTGTCTGTCTCTGTCTTTCTCTTTGTCTATCTCTCTCTCTGTCTCTGTCTTTCTCTTTGTCTATCTCTCTCTTTCTCTCTCTCTGTCTCTCTCTCTCTCTCTGTCTCTCTCTCTCTCTCTGTCTCTCTCTCCCTCTCTGTCTCTCTCCCTCTCTCTGTCTCTCTCTCTCTCTCTCTCTCTCTCTCTCTCTCTCTCTCTCTCTCTCTCTCTCTCTCTCTCTCTCTCTCTGTCTGTCTGTCTGTCTGTGTCTCTCTCTGTCTTTCTCTCTCTCTTTCTGTCTCTCTCTTTCTGTCTCTCTCTTTCTGTCTCTCTCTCTCTCTCTCTCTCTCTCTCTCTCTCTCTCTCTCTCTCTCTCTCTCTCTGTGTGGGTTGAGTTTAAAGCTGAGATAAAGATGAAGCCAGGTTTGACGCAGAGTTAAAGCCAACGTAAATGTCGAGTATAAACCAGTTTAAAGATGAGTTTGAGGCTAAATAAAAGCTCACGTTTAAAAGCAGAGTTGACTGACGAGTTTAACACTGAGATTTAATTCTAATTTTTGCTCAAATTTAAGGCTTGACGTCTAAGGTTGAGTTTAAAGCTGTGGAATCCCCCTCTTCCCCAGACCTCTCACCTCTTCACACACTTCTGTCACAAACACGTTGCTCAGCCCCTGCAGTCCACAGTCTGACATCTTTAAAGATAGAAATAAATGTGAGTAAAAATATTTCAGAGGCAGAGCTGGTCTCTGAGGAGAGGAACAGGACAAAGACAGTGAGGGGTTTTCTACAAACTCAGCTCTCAGTCCAAACTATGGTTAGAACTCCTAACCTACAGAGTGTCTTGGTTCTAGATACAGCAGAGAACCAGTGGAGATCGTTTACAGTCTGTGGGACGAAGCTGTATTAGATCAAAGCAGATGAGGAAGGAGATCAATATGTTTATGTCACGTTGGTATCCTTCTTCAAACTTCACTGAGTCTGCATTTTAAGAAACGTGACACCTAGTGGCCTGGATGTGTCAGAGATTCTGCACCAAACCTGTTTTAAACATGATGGCCTCCACATGGGGGGCCCACTCTATGCAGCATAAACTGGTTCACTAATGGACAACAGAGCTTCATCTCAGGAGAGTTGTTTGCTGTTTTAGAAGTAAAAAATCACTGATTGCTCCTTTAAAGCATCGTCCAGAAAGACATACAGTGAGGTCTGATGATTACGGCTCGGCCCTGGGTTTGTGAGGTTTGTGATGTGTGTGGAGTCTGAGTGTTTCCTACGGCAGTGTTTACGGGTTCGCGTTTGGCATGCGGAGGCTTGTCAGCGCTCTTTAATCTGGAAACATATCAGACCTGGTTAATTCTGAGGATCTTTTTGTTTGTAATCGAGTGAGAATTAATTGACTTTGGAGTGAAATCCCTTGGTGAAGCTGCTTGGCCGAGCAGAAGAAAGGGATTGAAATGAGAAAATAAAGCAGCGGAGGATTGTGCGTAGTCTCTAATCCACACACACACACACACACACACACTGAATAATACTGGAATAAAAGCATTGTATTATTCCACACTGCTGGGGAAAACAGAAACCAAAAATGTGGGCTGTGCGATAGTCATGGCATATTTTGTATCCATTTTTGTTGTAATAGTTCCAACACAAACATGCATCTATTACCTGAGGGTGTTCCACAAAGCAGATTTCTCATTTAGCCAGAAAACTTAAAGGAACCCTGTGTAATATTATTATTTATCTTTAATTACAACTTCAAAATCATTACAGCTCATTGGAACATCACAATAGGGAGAATACAACCTCTGTCATTGCTACTCTGGGCTCAGCACTGCAGAAACTACACTATGTAACCTTGTATCTGCCCCCACGCACACTCCCGTTGCTCAAGAACCGAGTCATCGTTCATCGTTATAAATTTCCACTAATATTCCGTGAATCACGTGCTCTGTGTGGTGTTTGGACGCTTTGAGGAAATTACACGATTCGACTCATTGAGTCGACTCATTGAATGAATCGGTTCACGAATCAAATGCAAATTCAAATCAGTGATTCAAAACATTGTTCACAAGCGTGGGCTGCACATGCTCAGACCTCGTGTACATACAGCCATTAAACACTGGACTATACTGTAAAGCACTGCGGGAAACACTATGATCCACACAGTGCCTCTGACAGAGTGTAATACACTACAGGAAGTGAAGAGGGCGATATATGATAATGATAACTTATGAATGATGGTGAATAATGATGATTTGACCCTATAGTTTAGCTGTAAGGTGGATTGGTGACTCAAAAGTGTCCGTAGGTGTGAGTGTGTGAGTGAATGTGTGTGAGTGTGTGTTGCCCTGTCAAGGACTGGCGCCCCCTTCAGGGTGTATTCCGGCCTTGCGCCCAATGATTCCAGGTAGGCTCTGGACCCACCGCGACCCTGAACTGGATAAGGGTTACAGATAATGAATGAATGAATGAGTTTAGCTGTAGTGTTTATGTGGTGCTGTGTTTGTGTTAGTTTATTTGTTTGTTGTTTACTCTTTGTTTACTGTAGAGAGGAATGTAGTGGTTGAATAAGGATGGTGGAGATCTGATTGTTTACTTGGGATGGTTTTTAGCTCTCTCTCTGTGTGTGTGTGTGTGTGTACAGAGTGGAAGGGCTTTATATTTATTAGATTAGTCTCGGCGTGCTGGATATTGGAATTGCTTTTTTTCAGAAACTGCTTGGCATGCAAATGAATGCAGCTCATGATAATCATATGATAATCAGATGAATATCAGACGATAATCAGACCAATAATTATAAATATGATCATTATTATTGTTGTTATCATTTCATTGCAGCTCTGGGAGGAATAGAAGGGGGCGGAGCCTAATTAAAGCTCAACCACAGGGTCTTGCTGAAGGCTGCTGGTGTGAAACCCTTCAGCAACTTCACACACTCCCTCAGACCGTTCCTCTGGCCAAAAGTATCCGGACGCTGCTTCTAATGACTATAACGTTCTGCTACAGAAACATAATCAATTGTAGAAAAATACTGAGCACGCTCTAAAGCAGCTGCACGTTGGAACTGTGTTCTCTGGAGCGGTGGCGCTCCATCCAACACTTTTGGGAGGAGTTGGAGTGGTGTTTATGATCCAGAACTAATCCCCAGCATCAGCGTCTGACCTCACTGATGTTTAAGAGACTCAGTGCCATCAGATCCTCACAGAGATCAGGTGTAAAGTTACGTTTCTGTTACCTTTTCCTCTGTTTTCAGCTTTTCTTCATATCCCTCTCCCCTTTTATTTTCTTATTTATTTATTAATCAATAATTCCTCACATCATTTAACGTGTGTCTAATCAATCAGTTAATGTTTCTGGACCCGTCCCTTGACGTGTGAGAGCTTTAGACGTTATAGTTTACGTTTATTCTTACACTCACTCTGATCTCAGATCAGATCTAAACCAATTTTGGGTGAAGGTGATTTTTCAGGCTCTAAATCTGAAGCTGCACCCACAACAAAATGTGTTATTTATTAATAAGCAGGGTCCACTGTACTTGGACCCAAGCGCTTTTCTATTTATACAGAGGTGCCTTTAACACGCCACTAACAGTGATGTCCTCCAGTATTTTAAGTATAACAGTGGTGAACTCCTTTCATTCTCTGTATTTTGGGGCTGGAAATGGAAGCAGGGTGCTGATAAAGAGACTCTGGGGCAGTTTGTGGTCTGCGTCTATTTCCGTCCCCTGGCAGTTTCACATCTCGTGCGAGAGAGAGGATAAAGAATAGAATAAACGGAGAGACACTACATTTTAAACATCACCAAGCGCCATCCTTAACATCCTCTTTCTCAGGCGCTGTACAGTGATCAGCCGTAACGATCCACCGCCCACATCATACCTGCTCTGTGAGGGCCCATTAAAGAACAGGGTGAAAGAGGACTGATAAAGTATGCAGAGCAACAGAGGGACTGCAGCCTGTAAATGTAGAACTAAATGCTCCTGTGTGGTCAGTGGAGCTGAAGGGAGAGTAAGTGTAGAAAGTAGAAGGTGGCTTTAATGTTTTGGCTAATTGGTCTACACTGCCTAAGCCCGTTGTCCTCTGCTCTTTGTTTTTCCTCTGTATTTCTCCAGCGTTTTCTACATGCTGCAAGGAGAGCGGATTCCTGATGGTGCTGAAGTGTAGAGAGCAGAACTCGGTGCTGAAGGACTGTCTGACCAAACAGTGAGAGATCGGACTTTCATAAATTATCCTCTTGCATAATCAGTGCATGTGTACATTAATGTGTGAATCTAGAGCCCACCAACCCACACACTGTGAAACAAGACCCCCCAGTCAGTTTTCTGTGCGCTGCTTATGTCAGAAAACACGGGATACAACGAGCCGTTCTGATACTGCTCCGCTTCTGACGTCAAGTGCGGAGACTTTAGAATGGCCCCGCCCCCTCGTCTGAGTCTGTCCAATCACAGCGCTGGACCCGCGTTTATGTGAGAGTGCAAATATGAGGTTAAACTCAGCAAAACAGACACAACGAGCGCGGAGAAATAAGAGCACTGAGTAAAAACGGAGAAGAGAGAGAACAGAGCGAAAACGGCTAAAAACCAGAGCTTCTGCTCCTCGCTCCTCAATGCTGTGCGCTCGGGGTCGGGGCGAACAGCGAGCGGCTCATTATCTGTGCTTCACTGTGGAGAAGAGCATCGCTGTCTAAATCTCACGGTTGAATGCCATCAGATCCTTACAGCAGTGTTCCAGTGAAAGGGAAACACACTCCTGATTTTAATGTGAATGCACGTGTAATAAATATGCAAACGATATGTTTGTGAATCATATATTTTCTTTATTTTACAGCTATAAAGACCCAGAGTTTTTCGAACTGTGTAAACAGGAGTATCTCCAAGAGAAGCTGGAATATGAGAGGACTGGAATTCCCGCCAAAAAAAGGGAGCAGAAGTTGCCCACCAGCATGTGAAGACCTCCCCACATCGAATCACAGCTCCAACGGACAGACGGAGGACAGGGAAGACTCTGAGTTCTGATATTATTCGTCCACTTTTTATATTCATGATCAACTCATATAAATCTTCCCCTAAAGCCTCATCTAAATTCATAGAGGATTTCTGTGTTTGTGTTTGAATCCGATCAGACGCAGCTCCGTCGGGAATTACACACGCTCCGTGTTTCCGTTCGCTTTGGGGTTGTGTTTTTTTTTTTGTTTGAATGTATAGTTTACTGAGTTGCTTTTTTTCCCTGCCGTTATTGTTTTTGCAGCGTGTGCGGATTTGACTCGGGGAATAATTATAGCTTCCGTCTCAGGTTTGTTCACAGAGAAGTGTGCATTCTCAAAATGGAGACCACAGCTTTTACAGAAACGAAAATAACCAGATCTTATTCCTGGGAAATCTGGGCAAGTTCATAATAAAAGTCATGTAAAGTGCTCCTTATGGCTTTTGTGGATGATTCTGGATGAATTCTGATCGTTTTTCACAGCGTAAAAAAAGCATAAAATAGCTTTTTAGGAAGGGTTTACGGACCCTGAGGTAGGTTTGTGAGCCTCCTGAAACTCGCCTGATGTGTATAATCTTAATTTTGATGGTTGATCTGTCAAATAAAGTGATTATGAAGGCTGTATTGAAGCAGCACTGTATTAAGAGTCTGATCTCTCTCCGTTGATGACTTTTTGGGTTTCATTTTCATTTCATATTAAATTAGAACCTCTTAGTCATTCTCTGGTTCTCATTTAACCCCTAAACCTCCTCTGTTTTCAAAGTTACACATGTACGAGTTATTTCCAAAATAAAAGTATCCTAACACCTTCTTAGATGCAACTATATTTTCGCTTTCGTTCATTACGTGCCGATCTATGAATATGCAATTAGTCTTGGCATCCATTTCAACCCCACCCTGCTCTGCTCCCTTGCAGCTTGTAATCCCCTCCCACTAGGGGACGGGATTGGTTCCTTAGATGTGTGAGGTATGAAACCCTGTCGGTTTGAATCCGTGTTTCTGAGACTGTTAGGTACGCTGCAGTTTCAAAGTGGAAATGCTTAGCCATGAATGAATGAAATGAATCTCACAACAACAGGAAAACCCTGATGATCCAACAGTTCAATTCATGGATGAATACAAAAGGTTTACATTAATTTATTTAATTTAATATTTACAAACAGTCTGGAGAGTGGTCATCCTATAAAATAGTCTACACTAACTGTACATTGCATTTTGGTTCCCGCAGCAGGAGACACACAAACTCCAGCACTCTGTAAAATCGAAAAAAGAAAAACTAAAATACAAAACGAGACTGTGTTCAAGACCCTTCTCCGTTCAGCAGCACAGTGACCGCAGGACACCATGGGGGGGCGCTCTTCATATACACAAAGTGCTGATAAGCCTTCAATCCCCTGTGCAAACTGAAACGTGCCAAACTGAACTAATCTCAATGTTTACAACACAAACAGCACTCCAAAGTGCAGGGGGGGGGGGAGAATAAAACGATCTTTACATTGGTTTGTCATTGGGAGGTTTGTGGCTGAACTGATTTAAGGCGGTTTGTACAGTTATACACACATGGAAGAGCGTTCTTATAAAAGAGTTCTGCTGAGGGGAATAAGGACAGAATGGTACCTCTTCTTAATGTGAACCGACTCTGTTACAATCACAGAACTGTAGCTGGTTCTGATCCAGACCTGGTTCTGGAGAGATATAGTCCAACAGAGAGGTGGTGATTTGATTATAGATGTATACTGACGTTCTCGAAGTCGTTCTGATAAATTATAATACATTACAGGAAATGTAGGGGGCAGCCATGAGCCTAAAAGAAAATGTTAGTCCAAAGTTGAATGTGTAATTCACAGAAAAATATTGATCCATTCTGCTACTTGACTGCACCTTTACTACAATTGTCTATTCCACCTTTATAGATATATGTTGGTGCCTGGAATCCCATTTAAGGTGGAACTGAACAATTCCCTTGTAGGAAGTTATAAGACTTTGATTGTTAAATGTAGATATCATCCACAGTTGTTCTGACAGAGTGTAATATACTACAGGAAGTGTAGGGGGCGATATAATGGCAACAGTTTTGCACATTCGGACCAAAACAAGTTGGACTAAAGCTCTCCAGGATAGAAACGGACCAGTCAACAGATAATACTCTTAATACTCTTAACTCGGCCACAGCTCGGCCTTTTGGTGATCGGCAGCAGAACACTTCAGCTCACAAACAACAACAAACTGAGTTAATTCACCACGTTAAATAACCACACAGATTCCTACCCAGAATGCCTCTAAAGCGGTTTAAACACCGGGACGACCCGGTTTAACGGAAAGGTTCAGAGAAAATTCAGATTTACACGTGTCCTCATTCCTCTGTAGTTCATCAGGCAGTTCATTTGGCTTTAGTTTAGCGCCGGAGCTACGAAGCTAACATCGCTCACAAACGCTACAGCTTTAAAACTAAATTTGGATGTGAATAATAAATTGTGTACATTTCATTACATTATTTTTGCCTCTTCCTTGAAACAGTGAGAGTTATGAAGAGGTCCTTAAACATGTTCCTAAATCCAGTTTGACGTAATTGAAAAGACAGATTAACATTAAATATCACAGAGGGGGCACCAACTACGTTTTTATAGTAATCATAATTATTATTATCTAACTACAACCGTAATCACTCACCTTTCTTGCTCTCTTTCACAATAATAAGCAGAAGAACAGAACACAGGGGGCATCTGCGGCTACAATCAAATAACAACTACAAGTTTTGGACAGGCTCTTATCTGGAGCGTAGAGATGAAACGCACACACACACACACACACACACACATCTCTCTGGGTTATTTACACTCCTCAGGTGAGAGTGATACACCTGTCTCAGTGCAGGTGAGCTGAGGTTCCTCAGCCTGGGCTTCACACAGCAGAGTAGCCAGATCCTATATCTTTCCCCTAAAATGTCCCCTCTAGGCTCCGCCAACAAACACCGTCTTCCATAGCGACTGTTGCTACGGTTGGACAAGCTTTTATTTGGCTTATGAGGGGATTTGATGGCATTCAGCTTACACATAAACATAGTGACTCCAACTGCTCCTAGATTTATTGGACGGCGCTCCATCGCTCCAGAGAACACAGTTCCACTGCTCCACAGCCCAATGCTTAAGTGATTTACACTCTTCTAGCCACCTCTTGGCATTGGGCGGGAGCTGCAGAGCATGATTTGTGCCCTATTGAATGTGAGAGTGTGTACTGCGCAGAGAAGCGAATGTTAGCGTGATCTGACAACCCAGTGAGAGAGGCAGGTCTCTCTTTAAGGCAGGTAAGGCATGTTTGCGGTGGGGGGCAGAGGGGGCGTGGTCAGTACGGCTTCGCCCAATCAGAGCCAGAGTCGCTGGACTTATGCCCCTCCCAGAAGAGGGCCTGGCTGGGGTGGGGGATGGACCAGGAGCCGTCTTCCAAAGAAGGTGCAGGGCTTCCTATGGGGGCGGGACTTCCCAGGGGGGCGGGGCGTTGCAGAGGCCATTGAGAACGCCCCTCTGTGGAGGGAAGCGGTGGTGCGCTGGGGGGTCGAGGGACACTCACTCGGACCGGAGAAGAGTTCAGCTCCACGTCGTCCAAACACTGCACCGGGAGAGCAGAGGCGGCTGGGGAAAGACAACAGTGGCAACAACATTTATTCTCAATATAATTTTAATTATTAAATACATTTGCATCATTAATTTAATAAAGACCCATGTTTATGTGAGAGCGCAAAGACGAGGTTAAACGCAGCAAAACAGACACAACGAGCGCGGAGAACACGAGAACGGAGAAGAAAGAGAACAGAGCAAAAACAGCTAAAAACCAGAGCTTCTGCTCCTCGCTCCTCACTGCTGTGCGCTCGGGGGCGGGGTGAACAGCGAGCGGCTCATTATCATTTAAAGGAACAGGCGCTGAAAGCAGCAGTTCATTACAGGGTCATAGACTTTTCTATGTGTTCCACTGTGGAGAAGAGGGGGAATAAAGTAGAAAGGAAATCCCAACAGGAAGCTATTTTGAAGCTCCAGGAAAAACAGTGTACATTATAAGTACAACATATATTTGTTCTTTCAGTGCGTCATCAACACACTTTCCAGGAGCCATTATAAACACAGCAGTTATAAATCATAGGTTTACTTCAAAAACTACCCGCCCCCCACACCCCATGAGGTGACATTTCGCATCATTTCCAATGCAGAAAAATAATAATGACAATAACAACAATAAAAATGTAACCTACACGTTAAAAAAACTCAGAAAATGTCTGAACACGAACATGGCCCTGCTCTTTATTTAACACCATTCCAATTTACACCCGGCTGTTCCTCTGAGCTGTGAGAGGAATACCGACCGCACGAGAGCCTCGCAAACTCGCCATAGGCCTGTCGTTACTCTCACTCCACTGCCTCTGATTGGAGGAGAGGAATAAAACTCATCTCCTCAGATCTCCTCCTCACCACGTCCGAGTCTGAACTCTCATAAAAACAGAGAGCGGGTATTATAATACACACGCTCGGACGAGCTGATTTCATCTTAACATTCATGAGCTCCAGAGAATGGAGAGAACAGAGAGAACGGAGAGAGGGAAAAAGAGCAAACACTCATTTTCCTTCAAGACTGCAGAGAGAAAGAGGGAGGAGCTCAGGATAGAGACGCAGGGTTTAACTGATCTTATAGGAGTGGTTTCCCCAGACATTGATTAGTCCTGGACTACACAGCATTTCGTATAATGATTTAGCACTGGAAGGAGAATACAGTCCAGAACCAGGCTTAGTCCCTAATGTTTTAGATCTGTGTTTAAATATAAACATTTATTACACGCTCTAAATGAACGGGCTTTCCTTTCAAAATAAATACTTCATAAGTTTGGGGAAGGGTGGCACGGTGGTGCAGCAGGTAGGTGTCGCAGTCACACAGCTCCAGGGGCCTGGGGGTTGTGGGTTCGATTCCCGCTCCGGGTGACTGTCTGTGAGGAGTGTGGTGTGTTCTCCCTGTGTCTGCGTGGGTTTCCTCCGGGTGACTGTCTGTGAGGAGTGTGGTGTGTTCTCCCTGTGTCTGCGTGGGTGTCCTCCGGGTGAATGTCTGTGAGGAGTTTGGTGTGTTCTCCCTGTGTCTGCGTGGGTTTCCTCCGGGTGACTGTCTGTGAGGAGTGTGGTGTGTTCTCCCTGTGTCTGCGTGGGTTTCCTCCGGGTGACTGTCTGTGAGGAGTGTGGTGTGTTCTCCCTGTGTCTGCGTGGGTTTCCTCCCACAGTCCAAAAACACACGTTGCAGGTGGATTGGAGACTCAAAAGTGTCCGTAGGTGTGAGTATGTGAGTGAATGTGTTGCCCTGTGAAGGACTGGCGCCCCCTCCAGGGTGTATTCCCGCCTTGCGCCCAATGATTTCATCGTGCTCAATGCCTAGCGTAGGCTAGAAGGGTTAAAAAAGCCCCCCCCCCCGCCCTTTTAATATAATATGTTTTATTATTGACACATTTTAAAACAGTGGTCTTCAGCGTAAATGGTGTGAGCGGTTGATGGATAACAGAAATGTAAATTGTAAATTCTTTTAATATTAAGTTTAAATTAATTAATTATAGCATAACCTTGTTGTGCTGATCTCATACACTTTCTATTATCAGTGTTGTTGTTATTATTATTATTATTATTATTATTATTATAACAGCTGTACTGACCTCTCCGGAGCACTGGAGGCAGCGGTTTGTCTCTGAGTTTCTTCAAGAGCTCGGACTGATTTCTCAGTACTGAATGCAAATGGCTCATTTCAGCGCAAACCTCTTCATAGGAGCTCACTGCTGCCGCTCTGAGACAAATACACACAGGAAACACACACACACGTTTTACACTCAAATCATTATGGAAACCAACAGGAAACAACAGCACTGCAGCTCTAACAAGAGTCGTGACTGGAACCAGACGTCCTCCACTGAAAGCAAACGGCTGGTGTCTGTCCATAGTTTGGAGAAGGTGGTGGTGTTTACACCAGTGCTGGGGGAGAGGGATGTGCAGGATGCTGTGCAGAGACAAACACTGATGACGCAGTTGTCCATCACCATCATGACTCCGTATAGAGCTCTTTAGACGGAGGCAGGTCCCTGCTGATGGTGGAGCGGACATAAAATGCTGGGTGTGTGTTGGAGACAGTGAGATGCCCGGTTCCCAGTTTGTTTACAATGAACTGTGTGGTATTCCACTTTATGAGCTTTACTCATCAGCTCTACGCACAATAAAGAAGCCAGCAAACACTGAGTTGATTATTTACGACCTAGTATTATGAATAAACATATATTGTATACAGAGAAAATATGACACACAGCGCTACATAGTGGATACAGTGTCTGTACGCATCGTATAAACACACAGAAAAGCCCAATTTGTTTCCATCAACCTTGGGGACGTTACAGAGACTTAATTTTGTGGAGATTTACTCTCACCCAGTACTATTCTTGTTACACACACACACACACACACACACACACACACACACACAAATACCTTGAGTCTGGCGCCCCCTCCTGGTTGTCATCAATACTGGTTTTATTTTCTGATGTGTCCTGGAAAATGCAAAACAAATCCGTTAAAAACTGAATAATAATAAAGTGATTATTACAGTGTTTTGAAGAAAAGAGGGTTTTGAATGGGAATGTCCCTCAGCTCTCTTCCTTTTGGGCAGGACTGACTTTTTCAGGTTAAACTCATTTTTAAAGATGACCTGTGCTTTTCATAGGTCCATTAGAAGTTGACAACGTGGAATGATATGTGTGTGTGTGTGAGTAAGAGAGAGCGAGAGAGAGAAAAAGACATATATGTGTGTGTGTGTGTGTGTATATGAGTAAGAGAGAGCGAGAGAAAAAGACCCGTGTGTGTGAATGTGGGTGTATGTGTGTGTGTGTGTGTGTGTATGTATATGAGTACGAGAGAGCGAGAGAAAAAGACCAATGTGTGTGTGTGTGTGTGTATGAGTAAAAAAGAGAGCAAGAGAGAAAAAGACCTGTGTGTGTGTGTGTGTGTGTGTGTGTAAGTAAAAGAGAGCGAGAGAGAGAGACCTGCGTGTGTGTGCCCTGTGTTTTAGAGCAGAGAGCGTGTAGTCGGCTATTTTCAAGCTGAAGTTTATCCACTTCCTCCTGAAGCGTCTGGATCTGAATCTCACTGCTGCTGCGCTCCACCTGCCAGTAATCCTGCGTCTCATTCAGACTCCTCATCACTTAGAGAGAGAGAGAGAGAGAGAGAGAGAGAGAGAGAGAGAGAGAGAGAGAGAGAGAGAGAGAGAGAGAGAGAGAAAGAAAGAGAGAGAGAGAGAGAAAGAAAGAGAGAGAGACAGAGAGAGAGAGAGAGAGAGAGACAGAGAGAAAGAGTGAGAGAGAGAGAGAGAGAGACAGAGAGAAAGAGTGAGAGAGAGAGACAGAGAGAAAGAGTGAGAGACAGAGAGAGAGAGACAGAGAGAAAGAGTGAGAGAGAGACAGAGAGACAGAAAGAGAGAGAGACAGAAAAAGAGAGAGAGAGACAGAAAGAGAGAGAACAAAGAGAGTAAAGAAAGAGAAAACATATAGAGGGAGAGAGATAAAAACAATAATAAGTATTAATAAAATACTGTATTTCTAGCCTGAAATGTCTGAAAATGAATGAATTATAGAAAACAATTCTATAAAACATCATAAATTAGAGTAAGTAATTTTATGAAAAGATAGAGACTTTGACAGAGACTGTGTATAAAATAAAGAGTGTATATACCTTGGCTGGTCTCCATTTCGGATCGGAGTTGCAGGATCTCCAGCTCTTTGGCCTGGAGCTGCTCTGTCAGTATCCGCTCAGACTCTGCTCTCTCCTTCTTCTAAAAAACATCAGGGAGTACAACTTTTACTAATGCAATATCATGTTTATTACCACAGTTTCAGGTTCATCAGTAAATGTGTATTCAGATAATGCAGTCTGCAGGAGGAAATCAGAACTGCTGAAGCATGAGAATTAAATTAAACAGGCACTAGTCTTACACTGTGTTTGTTTTAAATGTTGGTACATATCCTGTATACAGCATTTTGGAAATGCCTTTAAGATTATGAGATGATTTTTATTTGCCGTATTCCCAACCTCTAATTCACAAGAGGGTCTGCCATTACAGTGACTGCACTATACTTTTCACTCTGTGCAATTCTAGATATCAATACCAAAGTGTTGTTCACCAGTTTATTCAGCTCTGCTTGCAGGTCCTTCTTCTCCATGTAGATTCCTCTGTAAGCACTGAAGGCTTTGTTCATATAAGTCGGTCCCTCCGAGGGCGGGGCTTCAGGTCTGAACAACTGAACACACACAAAAACATGTCTTATAATTAACAGACTGCAGCCAGGCTTTAAGAAGCAGCCCTAACTTGATTTTAAAGATTACGAACAGAGATAACTCAGAAAAGAAACTTCTCCACAGACATAATCATTCATTCATTCGTTCATTGTCTGTTAGCGCTTATCCAGTTCAGGGTCGGGGTGTGTCCGGAGCCTTCCCGGAATCACAGGGGTGGGGGTGCCAGTCCTTCACAGTGCAACCAACACACACACACACACACCTATAGAAACTTTTGAGTCACCAATCCACCTACCAACATATGTTTTTGGATTATGGGAGGAAACCCACACGCACACAGGGAAAACACACCACACTCCTCACAGGCAGTCACCTGGAGGAAACCCATGCAGACACAGGGAGAACACACCACACTCCTCACGGACAGTCACCCGGAGGAAACCCACGCGGACACAGGGAGAACACACCACACTCCTCACAGACAGTCACCCGGAGGAAACCCACGCGGACACAGGGAGAACACACCACACTCCTCACAGACAGTCACCCGGAGGAAACCCACGCAGACACAGGGAGAACACACCACACTCCTCACAGACAGTCACCTGGAGGAAACCCACGCAGACACAGGGAGAACACACCACACTCCTCACAGACAGTCACCCGGAGGAAACCCACGCAGACACAGGGTGAACACACCACGCTCCTCACAGACAGTCACCCGGAGGAAACCCACGCAGACACAGGGTGAACACACCACGCTCCTCACAGACAGTCACCCGGAGGAAACCCACGCAGACACAGGGTGAACACACCACGCTCCTCACAGACAGTCACCCGGAGGAAACCCACGCAGACACAGGGTGAACACACCACGCTCCTCACAGACAGTCACCCGGAGGAAACCCACGCAGACATAGGGTGAACACACCACGCTCCTCACAGACAGTCACCCGGAGTGCGACTTGAACCCACAACCTCCAGATCCCTAGAGCTGTGTGACTGCAACGCCCCAAAATAAAACAACAAGACAAAACAACAGCGATTTTCACTAGTGTTTAACTCTTTAACTGCATTTCTGAGCTGACCTTGTCCTCCAATTGTTTAACTCGTTTACGCAGCATTGTGTTCTCTCTCTCAGTGTCTCGTAAACGTTTCTTTATGTCCTCATAAGCCGTGACGAGAGCAAAGTGAGAGGCCACAGACTCGTCTCCGGAGCAAGCAGCCACCGGACTCTCAGCCATGAATGCCGTCTCATGCTTCAGGATACAGATATCATCATCCACCAGGGGAGAATCCATACTGAAACTGAGAGAGAGGGAGAGAAAGAGAGAGACAGAGAGAGAGAGAGAGAGAGAGAGGTTAAAGAATCTGCAGATTCTCTCTATATGTTCTACATTCTTATACAAACCATAATTTGTCACAATCAACTGTCTTCATCAAAAGACCTCAAAAAAACACCCACTCACACCTTTTATTTTGTAATGGATTCAGAACCCCGCTCTTAACTGTGCTGCCTGGAATTACCGTGTACAGTTGGTTATTTGCTTGCTTTTCCTGTACAGACCTCATTAACGTGAGCAAATGGGATTACACTCTGAACATACAGTACTGGCCATACCCAAAATATAGTCAAAGAGCATGTTGTTTATCACAATAATGTGTAATAAAACTACATCTTTCTTGTGTAATATGAAGCTTAATATACATTAAAAAATGACTAAGGTTTTGAGCTTTAACCTTTCTTAAAAAATACATAACTTGGCTTACTCAAATCATATATTTTGCCTTCTTCAAATTGTGACAAAAAAAGACAGATATCTTTATATAACGAAGCACTTTACTGAATCTGAATCATAGCTAAATCATGTGCATTCTGATCCAAACTTAGCTTCAAATGTGGCCCACTGCTGTCAAAAGTGAAAGAGAAAGTGCTGTTTGCACGTATAAGATAAAAGGAAGAAAACAAACCTTAAACGGTAGATAATTCTTCAAATAAAAAAAATAAGTGGTGAAGAAAATCTACATTAATTCACGAAGAAAAAAAAAACAGACAACAATGATGACTGTTTGATACTTAATATACAACATTGGCTATTTCTGCTAATTTAAAGCTAAAACTAGCTCAAAATGCGAATAAATGGGAACAAAAGATGGTTAAACAACAAAATATGAGATATATTATAAATTCTGTCGAAAACAGTGTGAAAAATGAATGAAAAAACAGCTCTTCCCGAAGCTGAATTTAGCTTCTTGTTCGAAATTGACCGTACCACCTTAAATAGTACATCAGTTACATGCTGCCGCTTCGGAGCCAGACTGTAACCGCTACGCCATTTAAGGTGGAAAGGGAAAATTCGAACGTGAAGCTGAGTGCAACCTCGTAATCTTCCGTTTTCCGTCCACTTACCGAGGCTTTTATATTTTCCACAAAATATAGACCATCATACGCGACTCCTCCTGTAAAAATGAGGCGTTAAAAGTATGCTTCTCTTTTTAAAATCCGCAAAACATAAATAAAAAAAATCACTCAGAGACAAGAAACGGAGGAATATAAACACACACACGTCACCACCCAGGTGATGATGACGCAAACAACTCGCCTAAAGACACCAGAAAATACACTTCAAATAGAAAATAGAAAATAATAAAGAAGTCACAGCTCCTTGGAGTGATAATTGGCGTTTGTCCATTGTTCATCTTACATATAATAATAATAATAATAATAATAATAATAATAATAATAATGTTGTGGGTTCAAGTCCTGCTCCGGGTGACTGTCTGAGAGTGTTCTCCCCGTGTCCGCGTGGGTTTCCTCCGGGTGCTCCGGTTTCCTCCCACGGTCCAATAACGTTGGTATGTGGATTGGCGAATCAAAATCGTCCATAGGTGTGAGTGTGTGTGTTGCCCTGTGAAGGACTGGCGCCCCCTCCAGGGTGTGTTCCTGCCTTGCGCTCAGTGATTCCGGGTAGGCTCCAGACCCACCGCGACCCTGAACTGGATAAGCGCTTAAAGACAACGAACGAATGAATGATAATAATAATAATGTGTATATATTTGCTCATAGAAATATGTGGATCCATTCACACCATATATGGAAACGTAGGCTGAAATTATAGTTGTTTTCTGAATCATCTTCTATTTACAGCAGAGCTTATATGAAGCTTATATCACCAACTGTGGGCCTGAATGGTATTTTGGTAGGATTTCTCAGTTTAACCAGATACAGTAAACCCAGAGATAAGCCCGTCCAATGGGAATATCCCTTAACGTTATGCCATCCACACCAGTTGATGTCAGTTATCCTTGAGTTATTATTGAGATAGTAAAGACGGCTGTATAAAGTCAGACACTAGGTGGGGCTATTGCATAAAGTTTAAACTGACCTCACACTGAAAGTGTCCAAATATTTTTGGAAAGGGGCCAGACAGTAATATACTTCTAAATATCTAATATTCATATAATTATCAAGGTTAAAGAAACGATTCTCATTTAAATACAAATGTGTAAACATTTAAAAATAAATACTCTTATGACGTAAAACTCCCTGTTAAAGTAACGAACTCCTGTTTGTCTCCTAACGAAGCAACACTGAATTAGGACATTGTTTAAAAAAGCTAATGCCCAGAAAAAAAAAAAGATTTTAAGGATTTAAGGATAAAAGTCTTTAATCAAAACCGTTGTTTCATAACGAACACCTCAATATAGCTCACGGTGGCATATGTTTTGCTAACGACTTCTAACGTGTAGAAAGTTCCCGGCACGGTTTTATCCTTCATTTTAAACAATGACTTCCCTAAGTGGCATTTCCTGAACTTCCTAGATGAGGAACATGACTGTTTTTTGAATATAAAGTGGGACCTCACTTCCAGAATAACGTGGGTGTTTCCAAAAGTGTGTTCCAACGTTTTTAACCGTATAAAGGCTTTAGTGACCTGTCCTGTGTTACATACGACCCACTGTGGTCCCATTTCAAGAGCAAACGGTTGAAATACAAGTTACAAAATGGTTGTTGTTGTGTTTATTTTCATTGGGATTTTAAATAATAATAATAATTACAGAATTACATTTCTCAGTTTAAAATCACTTTAAACTTTGAAAAGAGAGTCATACATTTTATAAATGTGTATTTAATGTTTAATTAAATGTGACATTTAATGTCAGCATTTTTGTTTTAATTGATCTTTTTTTTTTTTTTTTGTAAACTTAAATTCTATCTACTTTTGTTCCAAATTTATATCTGAGGCATGTTTGGCAGCAACAGGTTGTGCCAATGTCACACACCTGCAGGATGTTTGGGCCCTGGTTTCAAGACTGACGTCGGGTCAATGCAAGGAGTGTGGTGTGAAGGACTGACCCTCTGTCCAGGGTGTGTTCCTGCCCTAGTGCTCAGTGAGTCCAGGTAGGCCGTGGACTCACCAGGGTTCCGGTCTTGGACGTAGTTAGACCTGTTTATAGCCCCCCCCCCACCCCCAATGGTTTTATAGTGTTTACATTTTACAAAAAAATAATGAGAATTTACGAAAGTGAAGAAAAATTGTATATGCTTTGTACTTGATGTAGATACATGTTTTGTACGTTCTTGATCCTTGTTACAGGTTTGTATTCTAGTAGAACCATGGATCCATAGTTTCTCAGAAAAATATTTATTTGAATAAAAATGTTAATTAGACACTGATCAACAGTGCCATTAAAACATAACAACAGTAAAAACACATTAAAACAAACAAACAAACAAACAAACAACTCCAGTGCAGCACACAAATAATTTAAGTGTAAAAACGATAACTATAAAAACTGTACACATTTCTTTCCCTTATACATCCCTTTTTCACATCTGGAGACGTCGCTGTGTTAGATATTCGTGTAAACAGCAGTGTACTATTTCAGGACAGTACGGAAGATTTGTTTCGGTAGTGCTCAGTAAAGTTCATCCATCTGCACCATTATCTCAAGATCATAAAAACATTAAGTTTATCTCTAGATAGCAGCACAGTAATCTATGACTAACTCATGACTGCCCAGATCTCTGGTTCATCATCTTGTTTCTTAAGATCATTAACTCTTTTTCTATTGATCTCAAGGAAACAAAGATTGTTTTCCCCAGATCCCTTCAACTTTTTCTTGAGATCTGGAGACCACAACCTATGTATCTTGTATGTGTTTTTTAGCTGGAGCCCTGTAGCAGAGAAGTCCTGCAGCTCCAGGTTCTTCTCGGAAAACGGGTTTCAACAGCCTTATAACTGAAATCCTGCCTCGACCTGTTCCTCCCGCGGAACTGTACTCCAATGGCAGCTCTAGCGCTCCAAATAAGCGAAGTTTATACAGTTAATCATCTCCAGAAAGAGGCCTGTCTTCCTTGAATGGTCATGTCCTTCCTGAAGTGGGCGTGTCTTTACTGGAAGGTCCACACCTCTAGGGCCTGGATCTTAAAGTCGTTTTGTCGTGAGAGAGGCTGGTTCCTGAAAGTGTTGCAGGAAAACGTGGATCCACGACAGAGATCAGCGTCCAGCCACAACCCAAACCGCCCCCTGCATTCGAGACAAACAGCAGTCGGTCAGAATTCAAGAATGTTCTTCACCTTATGTTTCCAAAGTGTTAAAAACACATTTGACTCTCAGTGAATTGCAATTCCAGTTGTTATCAGTTGAATAAATACAAGTGTGCTTTTTAAATTAATGTTTATGCTTCATTAAGTTCAACTCCACTGTTCCTGGTGCTACAATTGTTAGCCACTTTATTAGAAACACCCCTCACATGGACCAGTCTCTAACGGTTCACCTGACTGTCAGGTGTTACCCATAAAGTGGCTGGTGAGTGTGCCTTCGGCTGACGATCAGCAGGTGCAGGGAAACGACTAAAGCACTCACCCTCCTGCCCCCAGCTGCAGAGAATCGAGGAATCCTCTCACAAAATACGAGTTCTCTCCACTCCAACAGAACGTCTGAGATGAGAAAACAGAAGAAAAGAGGAGAACGGATTACAAACTTGATCAGAAACAGAGACCGCTCCAGCAGTAAGGAATGAGGATGAGGAAAATCTCACCTTAAACTCAGGGCCAAAGGTGAAGAGGAAGGTCTCTCCGGTGCCGTAGCATTTGTCGCTAACTTTCAGCGTGTCAGAGCAAAACGCCCCAAACACCTGCACACAAACATCCACACAGACATGAGCACGGAAACACGCATCCAACTATAAAGAACACCTCCGGCATCTTTTACACAGTGATAGGAAACATTCTGTTTCTACAAACTGATACAAGTACACGCATGTTGTAACAGCCGATGTAAATCATCAACAGTGAGACGTTCGGTTCCATACACTGTAAAAAATGTGAATTTTACGGTGGAAAACTGTAAAACCATGACAATAAATGACTGTAAACTCTAAAAAGGTTGAAAACAGTTTCTGTAAAACAGTGAAATACCGTAAATACTTTTATCAGCCAAAATACAATTTTTAAATCTCTTTACTGTAAAATATACATTATTTCACTGTTAAACACACAAACCATTAGTGACGGTACAAGTGTCCAAGCACTGGGAGGAGCTGAGACTCATTAGGGAGCTCCCAGCATGCTTTGCTTCTCCATATTTTCTGTGATTTTCAGAGTTTCTTTGTTTTTTTCTGTCTTTGAGACTTACTGATGTTTGGTTGCATTGGGGTGATCACTGCGTGTGTTTGTGTTTCTGTACATGTTACGTCGAGACGTGTGTTGGTCAGGAAAGTTCACTATCAGCCTGTGGTCCGCGTGTGGCGCCCAGATACCGAACATTTCTTTAGTCCTTTCAGCAATATCTCCTTTTAAGGACTGAATACAGGATGCAGTTTGGCTGTATCTAAATACGGCTGTATCTCAGTCTCCTTTCTCTAATTTGTCACACAATTTACACGTTAATTTTACAGCAAAACAATGTTTCTTTGTTATTTTGATGTAAATACCATGTTTGTTTACAGTGTATATCTGTTTTTTTTAACAGAAATGTACTGTAAACAAAACAGTCCTTAAATGTAAAATTTACCAAAAAATGTGACCACAGCTGCCAGTATTTTACCGTAAATTTTACGAATTTTTTTTTTACAGTGTAGGCATAATATGATGATACGATGATGTGTGTGTGTAGGGATCGAGTGTAAGGTGAGTGTGTACTGACCTGGTTTTGCATGTCCTTTATTAGCAGCAGAACAGGACGCCGTATCTGTGCTGTTCTCCGGTACAGGGTTCTAAGACTGGTTCCATGATCGTTGGTGCTGTAAACAAGGGTCCACACAGTGCCCTGAACACGAGGAGGGAGAGCATCCACCAGCTGTGCGCAACAACAACAACACAAACACATGTTAACATCTGGATTAATGCTGTTACACTTTAAATATTAATTATAATAATAATAAACCTATATCTATTATGGACCTATTACTGAATATATATGTAGAACCGTGATGGTCACTCACTCTCTGGATGTGATGCTGCTGGAGGATGCAGCTACTCTGGTTTAACACCGGGAGTTTCTCCTCCTCATCCTCAGACGTACACACACTCTGAGAACTGCAGAAACTCTGAGAGCTACACACACTCTGGGAGCGCGCCGACTTTCTCACAGTGATGATCTACAGAGAAGACACAAATCATCGTACGTCAATTTAAAGCTAAAGAAGAGTCACAAAACACATTAAGAACCTGAGAGTGTCCTGCAGCAGATCCATTAAAAAACAGGCTCCACGTCTGATCCTCACCTCTACATAAGGTTCCTCACATCCTCTGGAATAATACAGGATTTTAACGTTCTCCAATGTGGATCTCATCTTTGATTTGGCTGATGTTATTGAATTTAAACCCTGTATTTAATTTTAAGCTCTGGTCCCCAGTCTCTGAGCTCTTCCCAAAGTAAATGAATGAATGAATGGAGAATGAACTGATATCTTCTATATTTATTCTCCACCCAGTGATTCTGATTGGCTAGTCTCCCTCTCTCCCTCTCCTTCTATCTCTCTATCTGTGTATATTTCGCTCCCTCTTTATTACTTTCATTTCTCGTAAAAACCCTCTCACGCACACCGACACAAATTGAGAGAGAGAAAAAAAGAGGAAGCAGGACCTAATAAGGAGAGTGAAAGTTACAGATACCCTCCACAGGAAGAAGGGGAACACATTGTGCAAAAGCACACAAAGAAATACAAAACCTGCAACAGTACCTTGGAAAAAAAATCATAATGAAGCAAAATAATAACGGACAGCCACAAAGATTACAGCAAAAAATAGAAATCTCCCACAGAACTGAGAGAGACAGCAGAGACGTCCAGTAAGAATCTGAAACTGATTCCACAAAAACTACACGTGCACAGGAAACAGAGGAGTTCATTGAAACTGATGCAAATCTACTGCATGGACTTGAAAGACTCATTAACTTCAATGATGCATGAGATTCACCATCTTATTAATAACAGCCTCTTCAATACAGTTCATTTTCTCAAGGCATGAGCTTTGGAATTTACAGCTACTTTAAACGAATGGTCTCCTTGAGGCTATTTTAATGATTTAACCACTTTTATTTTAAACATCATGAGCGTGATCGTTACAAAGTGTGAACTGTGGCTCACTCACATCCCAGTGTTGTGGAGCAGACTGTGTGAGGAGGCTGCTGATGGACCTTTTGTGTTTGTCCTCCCTCAGGAGCCTCCTCATTCGGAGTTTGGTGTCGAGTTTGGGGCCGAGACTCGGGGACCACTGGACGAAGAAGGTGTAGAGATGATCCACCCTTTGAAACAGTAAAACGAGAAATAAGTATTAATTCATTATTTTTTTGGCACGGTTTAATGTGAGCTTAGACTCATGTGCAGCTGTTCCACAGCATCACATTTTATACCCCCCCCCCCCTTCACCCAGTGGGTGCAACTTAGAGAAGCTGTTTATTAAAATGTAATATTAAAATTCCTGTTCCGGCAAAAAAGAGCATGTCTGCACAGTGTCTATGTGCCGGTTCCGGACCTGAACACCCACCTACATTCCACAACTATGAAAAAATAACCGCCCTCAAACTTGAGTGTCTCCTTAATGTCTCAGGAGATTTGACAGTTACTGTTCTGGGACTCGACACAAAAAACAGCTTCAGGGAATAAGGAGGCATGCCTTACTTCCAGGTTAAACAAAGATTCTGAGCGCTGACGAGAAACGGTGTCTTGAGTGCAGTTGTGGATAAATAAAAATGTTGTAGGTAAATCTGAGCCTACTGTGAGACTTCACTGAGATCTCCACTCAAACTCAAGAGGAGACACGGGAGATTCCTGTGCAGGAAACACCCCTAAACAGTCTGTGGTTTCTCCATCTGATGTCAATGACATTCAAAACGGAATATTTATGTAATAAATCTAATGGTAGCGTCATACACCTTTGTAATTTATGTTCATGTGATTCATAAAATAGGCAAATAAATGTTAAACAGAAATGCTAGCTAATAAACTCCTCCTGGGGGTAAAAATACCACTCAAAAGCATTAACCAAACTTTATTCACCAACAAAACACTTAAACAACATAAATGTAAGCCAAAGTAAAGAGAAAGGTTCATTTAGAAAATGCTAAGCTCTCTGTTGAGCTAGTTGCTTTTGCTACAGGAGAGCTTTTGACTGAGCTTCTTTCTTCTACAAAATAAAAGCCACAGTGTCACCTAGTGGATAAAAGTAGAATCGATGCATAATGGAAGACTTGTCTAAAACTGAAATGAGAAAAATGCAAATGTAAAAGCCAATGTGGAATTATTTTTAGCGTACAATATAAAACAATACGTTTCTTTCGCATTTAACCCATCGTTGGCAGTGAACACACACATGGGGCGGTGGGTATCTATCCCCAGTTGGGAAATTGCCCCACAGCACTGTTCCGTCACTTATCCCCACCCCCAATTTTAGAAACATGTATTAACACCTTTAAATTGTTTGATTTACATAGTTACTTTTATCATTCACTCACTGTATTCATGCATAAAAACGTATAATGAATTTGGGGTTTGTAATTTTTGATAAAACAACTATGAAAATCCACCGCGACCCTGAGGTGGAGAAGCAGAAAAGAAAATGAATGAATGAATGAATGAATGAAGTATGAAAATCTAATGCAAAATTTTTGCACCACTTTTTTTCCCCTTAAACAATTATTTAAAACAATTGCATTCTTTAAAAAATTAGTTCTTCCTCATTCATATTTGATTTGTTTTATGTGAATATTTTGTGCGCAACTTACTCTCCGACGCTGTAGGCAACCCCCATGTTGATCGCACGAAGAGAGAGAAAGAGATCAGACAGAAGGCAAAAAGAACTGACCAGAGAACCTAAGACAAACTGAGATATGAAAAGTGCCGGCACTGCAGCAACATGTCCACACTCCATCCACAGCTTTATCTTGATTTTATATGGACTCAGAAAAGCCCCCTAACCCTCCCTTTAAGGACAAGTCGTGCACAAGCACCGCCTGGGTTTCATAACTAACACAGGCCTGCGGGTCACACATTAACCCAAAGTATCTGGACGTGGATATTAACACCGATCAAGTCTGTGCCAAAAGGATTTTGACCAAAGCGGCAACGTGCAGCTCGAGCAGAGCGAGGAACACAGTTCTGCACCAGGTCTAAACTCTGATAATCATCTACATAAACATCTGGAGATTATGACCGTAAACATGGGTCGCATATTTTAGGCCTAGGGTCACAGTTTTAAACAACAATATTACCGTTAATATCTGCCCGTGAACTAATGACATGCTGATATGGAAATTAAACAAAGTAGCTGTATTTGAATATGCAAATAAGACTTCATTAACAAAACAATGCAAATGTGCAAGTCATTATTGGTAAAAACAATGATTATTTTAGGTCATTCCTTCAGAATCTTTGATGAGATTTTGTGAAAGAACTGCATTAAACAGGAAGCAAACAACATTCTGTGGTGACTATGTTTTTCTGTGACACATGGTGGAGGTAGTGCTGAGTGCAGGCTGAGCTAAGAATGCTTTATAGAAGCTGTAACAGGTTAAAATATCTCTACTGAGTCAACATTTTTATGATTATATTTCCCTAACCCTAGCAGGTAGTGTCGCAGTCACACAGCTCCAGGGACCTGGATGTTGTGGGTTCGAGTCCCGCTCCGGGTAACTGTCTGTGAGGAGTGTTCTCCCTGTGTCTACTTGGGTTTCCTCCGGGTGCTCCGGTTTCCTCCCACAGTCCAAAAACCCACGTTGGTAGGTGGATTGGCGACTCAAAAAAGTGTCCGTAGGTGTGAGTGTGTGAGTGAATGTGTGTATGTGTGTTGCCTTATGAAGGACTGGCGCCCCCTCCAGGGTGTATTCCCGCCTTGCGCCCAATGATTCCAGGTAGACTCTGGACCCACCGCGACCCTGAACTGGATAAGGGTTACAGATAATGAATGAATGAACGAATAATTCAATAAAACAAGTTTTATTTCAGTTATTTCTTAGGACTGAAGTCTGAATCTTGCCTCTGAGTCGGCACAGCACTAGATCTCCGTTCATTTACCCCAGGGTTCGGTCAATAAGAGGTCAATGTTCATGCTCTACAGTAGCCTACTGCACCGTGGTTGATAAAGTCTACCTCAGTCCATTTCTTCGGCCTAGAACACTAACGAGAGCCTGTGTGACTTATGTGACGTATGTGAATTGATTTAAACTAAAGTTTCCAGCCGTTGTTGATGGAAAAGCAGCTGCTGTTGGAACTAGAAATGAAGGGCAAATGGAACCTTTCTGCGCAGATTTCCATGTGTCCTTTAACGGTCTGTGGTGGTGCAGTGTAGTGTTTTAGGTTCTGTTTAAAGAGACAGATTTCTATTTTATGGAATTTAATAAAGATGCTGAGATATTTCTTTACAATTTTCCATAAATTACTGGATGGATTTAGTGGTTGTAACAGTGAGATTAAGCTTCATGTAACCACCGAGAATAGTGAAAGGGCTCAATATGTGTGTGTGTGTGTGTGTGTGTGTGAGGGGGCTGGGCACTGTGGTTTAGTTTCCTTTAAACACACACGCACACACACACACAGACACACACACAGCTCCCATCTTTAACAATACTGTCCAATATCATTTTTTGTCCAAATCCGAGCCTTCACTTTCTCTCCTTTCTTTTCACTGTTACATCATTGATTAATGAAATGATTGATGAATTGACATCTTTAATTTACTTTAAAATTACTTTAAATTATAAATGCAATTTGCAAGGTTTCTTTCTAGATGTCTCTCTCTCTCCACTGTCCACTGTCCCCCACCGTCTACTGTCCTCACTTTCTGTGAGGGGCTTTTAGAGGAGGACGCCTGGTTCCATTCAGCAGCACTGTCCACTGTCCCCCACCGTCTACTGTCCTCACTTTCTGAGGGGCTTTTAGAGGAGGATGTCTGGTTCCATTCACCTCCACTGTCCACTGTCCCCCACCGTCTACTGTCCTCACTTTCTGTGAGGGGCTTTTAGAGGAGGACGCCTGGTTCCATTCAGCAGCACTGTCCACTGTCCCCCACCGTCTACTGTCCTCACTTTCTGTGAGGGGCTTTTAGAGGAGGACGCCTGGTTCCATTCAGCAGCACTGTCCACTGTCCCCCACCGTCTACTGTCCTCACTTTCTGTGAGGGGCTTTTAGAGGAGGACGCCTGGTTCCATTCAGCAGCACTGTCCACTGTCCCCCACCGTCTACTGTCCTCACTTTCTGAGGGGCTTTTAGAGGAGGATGTCTGGTTCCATTCACCTCCACTGTCCACTGTCCCCCACCGTCTACTGTCCTCACTTTCTGTGAGGGGCTTTTAGAGGAGGACACCTGGTTCCATTCAGCAGCACTGTCCACTGTCCCCCACCGTCTACTGTCCTCACTTTCTGTGAGGGGCTTTTAGAGGAGGACGTCTGGTTCCATTCAGCAGCACTGTCAGCTCCTCTGATTCCATATGTTACTCTAGAAACAGAACCCACTCCATTACAGTTCATTTTTACATGTCTCAGTTATTCACCATTGAGTGGCACTTCCCTTTAAGCTTAAACTGTGCTATTCCAGTCAGTGAGACTGTGTTTATTAAATTTCCTGAATAAAATCCCCCTCATAAAATCTCCAGGGGACATAATAACTCTGTCTCTTTGATGTGTTTTAAAGCCTTAATGTAGTAGAAAGTCAGGTGTAATTGCCCTTTATTGACTTGAGCTGTGTGTTTACAGAGTAAACTGTGGACGCCGGTTTAATCTCCAGACCAAGGTCATGAAATGGAGGTTTAAATGTGTGTCAGAGTGGAATTAATGTGTCTTTATAGCATTTACGATGTTACAGTGCTTTACAGTGAGTTACAGTATGTGTATGATTTACAGTATTGAATGTGTATTACACTAATACTGCAGTGTCTTACAGTTGTTAACCCTTTTTTGAACGTGATTTAAAGTTAGTTACAATGTTTTACAGAGTATTACTGTGTATTAATGTGAGTTAGAGAGATAAATTGAGGTAAAATTATTTATTAGTGATTTACACTGCATTACTGTAAATGACAGTGTTTTTTTTTTTTGCAGTGAGTTAGAATAAAGATACACTACTTTACAGTGAGATACGCTACTTTACAGTGAGGTACGCTACTTTACAGTGAGATACGCTACTTTACAGTGAGATATGCTACTTTACAGTGAGGTACACTACTTTACAGTGAGGTACGCTACTTTACAGTGAGATACGCTACTTTACAGCGAGATACGCTACTCTACAGTGAGATATGCTACTTTACAGTGAGGTACGCTACTTTACAGTGAGATACGCTACTTTACAGTGAGATACGCTACTTTACAGTGAGATATGCTACTTTACAGTGAGGTACGCTACTTTACAGTGAGATACACTACTTTACAGTGAGATACGCGACTTTACAGTGAGATACGCTACTTTACAGTGAGATACGCTACTTTACAGTGAGATACACTACTTTACAGTGAGAAACGCGACTTTACAGTGAGATACGCTACTTTACAGTGAGATACGCTACTTTACAGTGAGGTACACTGCTTTACAGTGAGGTACTCTACTTTACAGTGAGATACGCTGCTTTACAGTGAGATACACTGCTTTACAGTGAGATACGCTACTTTACAGTGAGGTACGCTACTTTACAGTGAGATACACTACTTTACAGTGAGGTACGCTACTTTACAGTGAGATACGCTACTTTACAGTGAGATACGCTGCTTTACAGTGAGGTACACTACTTTACAGTGAGATACACTGCTTTACAGTGAGATACGCTACTTTACAGTGAGGTACGCTACTTTACAGTGAGATACGCTACTTTACAGTGAGATATGCTACTTTACAGTGAGGTACGCTACTTTACAGTGAGATACGCTACTTTACAGTGAGGTACACTACTTCACAGTGACATGAACTGAGTCACTGATTTCTATAGAGGTGCAGAATTTAAAGTGAGTGAAAGTTAGTAACTGCTTTAAGGTGTTTTACAGTGAGCTACAGATATTACAATGTTTTACAGTGATGTAATATGGGTCAAAAGGTGTAAGATTTTCCGAAGTAGCTGAGCGCAGGGGATTAATATGTGACGTTCTATAAATCTGCCACTGACCCATTTACAGCAGAAAAACTACAACCCACAGCTTTTTCTTACAGTGGGTTCAATCTCTTTCGACGACTCATTTACAGCCCACACTTTTTCCCCTTAGGGCAGAGAGAGAGAGAGAGAGAGAGAGAGAGAGAGAGAGAGAGAGAGAGAGAACAGAGAGAGAGAGAGAGAGAGAGAGAGAGAGAGAGAGAGAACAGAGAGAGAGAGAGACAGAGAGAGAGAGAGAGACCGAGAGAACAAAGAGAGAGAGAGAGACAGAGAGAACAGAGAGAGAGAGAGAGACAGAGACAGAGACAGGGAGAGAACAGAGAGAGAGAGAGACAGAGAGAACAGAGAAAGAAAGAGAGAGACAGAGACAGAGACAGGGAGAGAACAGAGAGAGAGAGAGAGAGACAGAGAGAACAGAGAAAGAAAGAGAGAGACAGAGACCTAGAGAGAGAGAGAGAGAGACAGAGAACAGAGAGCAAGAGAGAGAGAGAGAGACAGAGAGAGAGAGAGAGAGAGAGAGAGACAGAGAGAACAGAGAGAGAGAGAGACAGAGAGAACAGAGAGAGAGAGAGAGACAGAGAGAACAGAGAGAGAGAGAGAAACAGAGAGAGAGACAGAGAGAGACAGAGAGAGAAAGGGACAGAGACTCCATCCTCATTTCATTTCAATCAAAATATATAGGATTTTCAAAAACATTTCATTTTATTAAATGTATTTACTTATTTTTTTACTTCAAACGGTTAAATGAGTTTAAATCATCTGCATGCAGCAGTTTAACATTAAAAAAGAATAAGAATTTACAAACTGTCTTTTATTTTGAGTGGACAGTGTTTGAAGGAATGTGAAAAGTGCAAGAATTTTGAAGTAAAACCCAGTGTATAATCCACACTTTCACCAAACGTTAGTGAGTTTATTAGCATTAAAGCTGCCATTCAAACCAGTCTGCGTCGGGTTCTGTGAGGTGTGTGGCCTGGTGCTTGTCTAGTCCTTCGCCCTGCAGGGTTGTGCAGGATGAGCATCATACCACAATAAACCAGCTCAAAGCAGCATGCATCAGACCAGAAGGAAACCAGCAGAAACCATCAGAATACATCTTAAACCTGCAGCCAGTGAAAACCGCCAGAAACCAGTTTAAAACTGTGAAAGAGAAACAATTAATATGTGAAGAAAACAGCTTAGATGTGTGTCCAGCAGAAATCTACAGAAACTCACTGCAGCCAGTGTAAACACGTTTAAACACGTAGAAAAATGTTTAACGTTGTGGATAAACCAGCTTAACTTAACCCTTTAAAGCCAAACGTATCAAATATGAGACATGATCTTTGGAGGTGGCTCTTTCATCATCTATTGAAGAGAAAGACTGAAACAGACATCCATGCTTTTGGGGCAGTGTTCTGAGTTCTCTACTGAACTGTGAATGAAGTGGAAGCATTGACCAAATTATTGCAATCTTCATGAAAACACAGGAGAAAACCTCAAGGCTATGTTTTTGCAAAAATGACGCAGTCCCAGGTGTGATCTGAGTGAGTTACCTGCAGTAAAACTAAGCGTTTATGTTCCATTTCATAGCTGTAGTGTATTGTACCTGTGAAATGCTCATTATTCATTCATTGTCTGTAGCCCTTATCCAGGTCAGGGTCGAGGTGGGTCCGGAGCCTTCCCGGAATCATTGGGCGCAAGGCGGGAACACACCCTGGAGGGGGCGCCAGTCCTTTGAAATGCTCATTAATTCTAATAAATATTCAGAAAAATCTAACTGTTCTTAACAGCAGCAAAACACATTTAGAGAATTTTGCAAAGTATTTTTAAGAAACAAAAATGTATTTGTAGTTTAGTCGGTTTTTGACACAGACTTTGTGAGATGCTGATACAGGTGAGTGTGTGGGAGGTCTGGTGAATGACCTCATACCTGAAGCCAAGATTCAGACAGTAACAGAAATAACTGTAGTTCCTCTTAATGTGGAAACACGGCTTTGCAGAACAACAATAAAAAAAGAGCCTTTGTGGTTTTGTGTTTTTACTACTACCCGTATATGAAATGTAAAAAAATGTTAGAGAGAAGAACAGAGTGTACTAATAGGTGAAGGGCCTCTGGAGCAGTGTTTCTCATCGGCTCAGTGTTATGTTTTCCTGATAATTTCGGTGACTGTCTGTGAGGTGTTGGTGTCAAATTCTGTTGAATTAACTGCATGTAAACATGTTAGTATGGATAAACCTGTAAGATTCATCTAGAGGTTTTAGAGTTTTGTCTGTTGCTAATTTAGCCCAGGGTGGCACAGTGGCACAACAGGTAGTGTTGCTGTCGCACAGCTCCAGGAGCCTGGGGTTGTGTGTTTGAGCCCTGTTCCAAGTGACTGTCTGTGAGGAGTGTGGTGTGTTCTCTCTGTGTCCGCATGGGTTTCCTCCGCGTGACTGTCTGTGAGGAGTGTGGTGTGTTCTCCCTGTGTCTGCATGGGTTTCCTCCAGGTGACTGTCTGTCTGTGAGGAGTGTGGTGTGTTCTCCCTGTGTCTGCATGGGTTTCCTCCGGGTGCTCAGGTTTCCTCCCACAGCCCAAGAACACACGTTGGTAGGTGGATTGGCGACTCAAAAGTGTCCGTAGGTGTGAGTGTGTGTGTCTGCTGCCCTGTGAAGCACCTCCAGGGTGTATTCCTGCCTTGCGCCCAATGATTCCAGGTAGGCTCTGGACCCACCGCGACCCTGAACTGGGTAAGGGTTACAGACAATAAATGAATGAATGAATTGTTTTAACTGATGCAGTGAACTAAACGAAAGACCAATTAAAGACAAAAATATAATGGTAAATATGATGCATTCAGAAATTATACGATGCAAAATTTAAAAATGAACTACGTTAGTTAAAGGGCCACATAATGTGTGATTTTATAAAATCAGTTTTATTGTATTATCATTTCATGTGTCAGGCTTTAAAGGGTTAAACTTGTAGAAACTAAATAAAAAAACCTTATATCTGCATTAAAGCATATCAGCTGAAAACTACAGAAAACTCCCTGAGCGTGAGCTTATAATATACAACACGAATAAAGAAATTATAAAATTAAAACTGAATTTTATTTGAGCACCTCCCACTCAGATGAAGGGGAGTGTGTTCTCTGTAGAAGGGCACGTTCACTCTGACTCAGAAAATCAATAAAAACCCGTGCACATTTTTTATGTCTGTATTGTTTATAAATTCGATCATCAGCAAAGATACAGAAATTCAAAATACAAGTCCTGTCTTCTCTGCTGTAGATTCCTGGGCTAATGTGTGTATAAAATGGTGGTCAGCCTGAGGGGGAATTACTTTAATTACGCTGCTGATCTTTGGCTAAGTGCTTACTCATGTTTCAAAAGTTAAAAATTAACTGGACACATCAGTGCTGAGGATCACGTCTCGTTTCTGAAATCTGACCTGGATCCAGCAGCAGGTCAAAAGGTTTGCACGGTTTTTACCACAGTGTCTGAGTCTCCACACTCATGGGACATGCTTTTATAGACCAGTGTCTAATCTGCTCATACAGGCTCTGAACAGACCACCGTTTCACCCCTGAGCTACTGAGCTATGGTTGACCCACAATGCACTGGGCTCTATTCAAGTTTTTGTAAATTCATAAAATATGCAAGTTAGTTCCTTTTATGTCTCAGGGGAGAATGTGGCTTGCAGTAAATTAAGTTTACTCAAGCTTATGGATGTCTGCTTCTACAGTAACGAAAGTCTTTAATCGGGAGTGTGTTCCTCTGTGTGAGGATTTGGTGGCAGTCATTCATTTATTGTTTGTTAGCACTTATACAGTTCAGGGTTGCAGTGAGTCCGGAGCCTAACCGGAATCACTGGGCAGGAATACACCGTGAAAGGGGTGCCTCACAAGGCAACACACACTCACACATTCACTCACACCTACGGACACTTTTGAGTCCCCAATCCACCTACTAACGTGTGTTTTTGGAGCATGGGAGCAAACCGAAGCACCCGGAGGAAACCCACGCAGACACTGGGAGAACACACCACGCTCCTCACAGACAGTCACCCGGAGGAAACCCACGCAGACACAGGGAGAACACACCACACTCCTCACAGACAGTCACCTGGAGGAAACCCACGCAGACACTGGGAGAACACACCACGCTCCTCACAGACAGTCACCCGGAGGAAACCCACGCAGACACAGGGAGAACACACCACACTCCTCACAGACAGTCACCTGGAGGAAACCCACGCAGACACAGGGAAAGCACACCACGCTCCTCACAGACAGTCACCCGGAGGAAACCCACGCAGACACAGGGAGAACACACCACACTCCTCACAGACAGTCACTCAGAGGAAACCCACGCAGACACAGGGAGAACACACCACACTCCTCACAGACAGTCACCTGGAGGAAACCCACACAGACACAGGGAAAGCACACCACGCTCCTCACAGACAGTCACCCGGAGGAAACCCACGCAGACACAGGGAGAACACACCACACTCCTCACAGACAGTCACCCGGAGGAAACCCACCCGGAGCGAGACTCACTTAAACTTCACTTCACTTAAACATTAATGAAGTCAGGTGCTGAAGCTGGATTAGGTTCTGGATCACCTCCAACTCCTCAGAGTTGGAGAAAACAGTTCACTGCTCCCCAGTTCAGTGGGTGGTTTATACCCTTCTAGCCCATGCTTGGCATTGACTGGTGACCATCAGCTCATGTGCAGCAGCTCCAGTACATAATGTTCTACAGAAAATATACACACACTGTAGAAAGGTCTACAAACCACTAAAATCTGAAGGTGGTTATCTGTCGGTTTCTAGTTGCAGAAACCATTCGTGAGATGTATGTAGGTCGATAATGTGGTTTGACCTGTCTGTGTATGTGGGGTTTTTCCTTTCTGTGACGTTAAACACAGATTTCTATTGAATTTCAGTCAATAGTACATGGAACAAACCACAGAGAAAACAAGCAGAGTCATCAGGCAGAAGGTACCGCAGCATCCAACCCATCACCGCTACAGCTTCTTCCTCCAGAACATCAGGATTCACAGGTTGACCAAGAGAAACTGTGAGAAGTCTCAAAAAAACCACTAAGAAGTCAGAAGAATGTTCTTAAAGAAACAGTACGTAATATGTTTACCTCACAATTACAGCTTCCAAATCTTTGTGATGATCCACTGAGCTGTAAAAGGGAGAATAGCACCTCCGTCGTTGCTATTTCAAGCTCAGCACTGCGGAAACCACACTATGGGATTTTGCAAGAAGGCAGGAAATCAACCCTCTTAAATCTACACTGACTTCAGTACAGCACCCACCCCCCACACAAAGTGTGAAAAAAACTGTTAGAGATAAAAAGCGGGGTGCAAAACAGATCAAAATAGAACAGGGAAATAAGAGTCCATATTACACACAATGTACATACATCCTTCAGTTGATGCAGATATTAATGCTCCTTGTAATGACTGCCTCCCTCTTCTTGTTCATGAAGAGGCATTTGTGGAGGCTAAAGTGCTTAGCTGTTTCAGCTGCCTTTGCATGGATCAGTCATACAAATGTATTAATCTCCTGAGTCAGATGTGGCCAAACTGGGACCGATGATGAAGAGAACCGACCTATTACACTGACCATCACCAAGATAAGCTGGCGGTTGTGGGTTTTTAATGATGCTTCTGGGAAATTGATGGTGACTGCTCAGTTAGCGTAAATAGAGTCATCAGTTCATCTGATTAAAATTAGGGCTCAAAGGCTCAAATGTGGAAAGGTGAACTTTAAACCAATCAGGATTTAAACCTATCAATGTCTTTTATAGACGGCCTTGAGGCAGTTTATTCCACAGCCTTCGGGGCAGTGACTGAAAACACGGTCACGTTTGCGTCTGAGACAAGAGCGTGAGACAGTGAGCGGCGACTTATCAGCAGATCGGAGGGACCTGCCAGGTGTGTGAATACAGGTCAGGTCACTGATGAACCGCAGGCAGCATGTACAGCTTTAAATATTAACAGGAATTAATAGAATATTCCAGAATGACCTGCTTCTCATAACAGAAAAGTAGTGATTTTTTTAAAAAAGAAAAACCCAGAGGTTTTCCTTTTGACCAAAGGCCAGAGTCCAGCAAGAGTGGAGTCATGTTCTGCTCAGAGTCCAGGTTTCAGTCCTATAGGGAAGATTGCTTTGGTTTAACGGAGGTGAGTGTAATATTGAGTTTGGAAATGTTTGGGATTCTTCAACTGTTCTCAGTCGTCAGCTCTGAGACAACAAACTCCCACTCGATTCCTTCTTAAGAGCGGTTTGTGTTGTGCATTTTCTTGTAAGTGCTTTTGCACAGGAGACTGCAGGCTTGTTGAAGCTGACGCAGATAATAAATGAATGCATGAATAAAGATGGACAGTTGCCCATGTGGAAGCTGCCCAGACTGAAACCTTCACTTAGTTTGCTAAAGATTAACCTCGCTCTGGTATTAACAGTAAATCTGCTGTTTCAGCTCTGTCTGTCTGCGCAGAACTTCAGATTAAAGCAGCAATCAGCCATTTTAGCGCCAAAGAAGTAGGGTGTATTATTTATAACATTAATGTTTCTTATCAAGTGCAAATCACGTGAGATAAAGAAACAAGTTGCTTTGCAGTCCCTGAATGAAGCAGTTTCTACTCCACAGAGCTGGTCCCTTACATGGTGGCGGCCATGTTAAAAACAGATTTGGTGCAGAATGTGATATTTCTAGGCCACTAGGTGTCAGTATAACAGTGGATTCATAACATGAGCAATATTCAGAAAACAGACTGATGCCTCAAAGAGGAAGTCCAAAAAATACTTTTTAAAAAGCTCCTTGAGTATAAGAGCCACTGTAAAGTAGTGTGTTCCTCTTGTAAGACACTGTTCTGATTTTCATTCATTCATTCATTATCTGTAACCCTTATCCAATTCAGGGTCGCGGTGGGTCCAGAGCCTACCTGGAATCATTGGGCGCAAGGCGGGAATACACCCTGGAGGGGGAGCCAGTCCTTCACAGGGCAACACAGACACACACACATTCACTCACACACTCACACAGACACTTTTGAGTCGCCAATCCACCTACCAACGTGTGTTTTTGGACTGTGGAAGGAAACCGGAGCACCCGGAGGAAACCCACGCGGACACAGAGAGAACACACCACACTCCTCACAGACAGTCACCCGGAGGAAACCCACGCAGACACAGAGAGAACACACCACACTCCTCACAGACAGTCACCCGGAGCGGGAATCAAACCCACAACCTCCAGGTCCCTGGAGCTGTGTGACTGCGACTACTGCGCCACCGTGCCGCCCTGTTCTGATTTGTTTATCCTAAAATTATTTGCACAAACAATTTAATTGACTAGTTGTGATTTCAAAAATATTGTTGACACAGCGTAACTTGGTCTTTCATTTATTTATTTATAATTTTTTTTCCCACGAACGCAGTACCCCACTAACAGAAATTTCCCACTACGGGAATTCGCAGGGGTCAGCACAACCGGAGTGCAATGGCTGGGCCTCACCCTGGGTTCTTGACCTTCTTGATCATGGTATCTCCCCTGCCAGGTAAGCCTTTCATTTCCATTAGCCGTCATGTATAAATCACCCTCTGGAGCCTTAAAGCCGTTTACAAGTAATTATTGTAATCAAAAGATACTTTTTATAGAAGTCAGAGATATTTCCCCACCATTCACTAGCTCTCCAGTCTGTTTGCGAAGACTTAGAAGCAGGTCTAATGTCTTTACAAAGCCCCAGTGTCTGTAAATGAATGAAAAAACAAACTGGGTCAGTCCGGTATGCTAGTCTCTCTTTACTGTTTCAGATCATTTAAGGTGGAGTGTCTCCAAACTCCGGAGACGGCTAACTGCATTAGCGACAGCGCTACAAAACTAAACAACTCGAATTACACATTAGTTTCTGTGGTAATTCAAACAGTGAATAAAAACTTACAGACCACTTACATTTCAGATAAACACACGATAAACGTACAATAAACAGTTCCACCTTAAAAGACGCAGCGCTTAGAGCTGCATATCCCCACAATCATAGACATTCCCTTTAAGTCGATGATGGACCAGAGGAGCTTTCAGACTTTCCCTTTCAGACTAAAATAAGAAGCAACATGGCTTCACCGAGCATTGAACACAGGTCAAATTTAATTACTTCATGTATATTACCGCATGGCGAAGTGATCACGTTACACAGGTTCCTCAGCTGTAATATATATGATTCCTCTTTTCTTACACATCCTCATTTTCAAGTCCTCAAAGCTGTATAAAATAACATTTTTACTGATGCTACTGTTTGGATTATGTTGATTCTCAATTGTATTTTAGGATATTGTCAAGTTAAATTTCTCCCTTTGCCAACGGTGCTACAGACCACTGATATTTTAGGCCCATAAGTAGCTGTGGGTGTTGTTTGACAGAAATTAATCTGCTGAATCGTGTCCTTTCGGAAACAACACACTTCCAAACCAGGTCAGTTTCTGGTCAGTGTTCAATTCTGCACTCAATCCACTGCTGTGAATTACTATGACAAAGCAACGTTAGCTTGTTAGCATGTAGCATTGTTCACGGTCTCTATAATAAGCTGGTAATTCTGAGCAGCGATGTGCAATGGAGAATTGAACCTACAACAGAAAGAGATCTTGTATGTTTGGTTTATACACAGAATGTACACAGTGCTTTATCTTTCATTCATTAATATTCTGTAAGCATTTCAGCTAATCAGGGTCTCTGTGACTAGCACAAGACAGTAACACACTCTGAGTGGGGCACAACTTACTCAGTCACTCACACCTGTGGACAGTTTAATACACTCACTCAGTCACTCAGTCACTCACACACACCTGTGGACAATTTAACACACTCACTCAGTCACTCACACACTCACACACACCTGTGGACAATTTAACACATTCACTCAGTCACTCACACACTAACACACACCTGTGGACAATTTAACACACTCACTCAGTCACTCACACACTCACACACACCTGTGGACAATTTAACACACTCACTCAGTCACTCACACACTAACACACACCTGTGGACAATTTAACACACTCACTCAGTCACTCACACACTCACACACACCTGTGGACAATTTAACACACTCACTCAGTCACTCACACACTAACACACACCTGTGGACAATTTAACACACTCACTCAGTCACTCACACACTCACACACACCTGTGGACAATTTAACACACTCACTCAGTCACTCACACACTAACACACACCTGTGGACAATTTAACACACTCACTCAGTCACTCACACACTCACACACACCTGTGGACAATTTAACACACTCACTCAGTCACTCACACACTAACACACACCTGTGGACAATTTAACACACTCACTCAGTCACTCACACACTAACACACACCTGTGGACAATTTAACACACTCACTCAGTCACTCACACACTAACACACACCTGTGGACAATTTAACACACTCACTCAGTCACTCACACACTAACACACACCTGTGGACAATTTAACACACTCACTCGGTCACTCACACACTCACACACACCTGTGGACAATTTAACACACTCACTCAGTCACTCAGTCACTCACACACACCTGTGGACAATTTAATACACTCACTCAGTCATTCACACACTCACTCACACCTGTGGACAATTTAATACACTCACTCAGTCACTCACACACTCACACACACCTGTGGACAATTTAATACACTCACTCAGTCATTCACACACTCACTCACACCTGTGGACAATTTAATACACTCACTCAGTCATTCACACACTCACTCACACCTGTGGACAATTTAATACACTCACTCAGTCACTCACACACTCACACACACCTGTGGACAATTTAATACACTCACTCAGTCACTCACACACTCACACACACCTGTGGACAATTTAATACACTCACTCAGTCACTCACACACTAACACACACCTGTGGACAATTTAATACACTCACTCAGTCACTCACACACTCACTCACACCTGTGGACAGTTTCAGACACTCACAGTCAGTCTCTCTCTCTCTCTCTCTATCTCTCTCTCTCTCTCTCTCTCTCTCTCTCTCTCTCTCTCTCTCTCTCTCTCTCTCTCTCACACACACACACACACACAAACACCTGTTGACAGTTAACACACTCGCCCAGTCACTCACATGCTCACACCTGTGGACTGTTCACACACAGTCACTTACATGAAGCATTATCTGGTTCATTCAGACACAACAAATCAGTTTCATCTTAATAAGTCTTCATCTAATGTGAAGGACACTTAAAAAATAAACATTTATGTACTGTTTTGAGGGTAAAAATAACTGTACTTTTAAACACAAAACAATGCCACGGCATCTGAGCAAAATAAAATCCTCGTTATGAAAGCAGTGTGTTATAAAAGAGTATTAGCTGAAACTCTGGCAGGAACCAGTATCTTTTGCAATAATGATTAGTGCACACACACTCTGGAAGATTAAGCACCAACTTTAGAAAGAACCCAGGCTTTGCGTGACGTAAACAAGGACTACTGACGTGCAGACTGAACAATTAAATGTTTACAGAGAAGGTTATCGACCAATAACGGTAGCTCTACAGTCAGACCGTCCAATCAGAAGATTTTAGGCTACATCACCACGCCCCCTTCTCACTCAAGCGAACCAATCGGAGTAGGGGAGGGCGGGACTAGTTTGTGAACGAAACGCTTCTCGAAGTTCTATGTAAGCTCTAGAAAAACAAAATCCCAGACGTTTGTGGAAATCCGCCTGGACATTTTTTTAAGTCTAAAAAAGAGGACATGTCCGGGTAAAAGAAGACGTCTGATCACCCTATGGGTGGGTTCCTCTCATCGGGTCATTCTCTCTGTGAGGAGTGTGGTGTGTTCTCCCTGTGTCTGTGTGGGTTTCCCCCGGGTGACTGTCACTGCGGTTAAGCCAGCCGCCGTTTGAGAAAACACGGTTAAACTAGCCGCACGTCAAATTTTAGTGCGCGTATACTAGTGACAAACCGGTAATACTCAAGGAGCGTGAAGACTTGAGCTTATGCCCTTCATTTTAACGCAAAAGTAACGGCATTTAACCGGTTTATATATTGGTCATTTCTAGTAAGCAGTCCATACAATCAACAGATATCAGTTCAGGGTTTACTACACTATCTATCTATGAAGTTTGAGATGATTTTACTGTATAGTTTTTATGTAAATGACATTCAAAATCCCTATAATTGTCCATTGTTTTTTTTTACCTGAGTCAGGTTCACTGCTTTATAATATGGTTATTTCTAATAAGTAGTCCATACAACCAAAAGATATCAGTTCAGAGTGTACCACACTATGTACCTATGAAATATGAAGTGATTTTACTGTATAGTTTTTGAGTAAATGATATTCAAAATCCCTATTATTGTCCATTGTTTTTTAACATGAGTCAAGTTTACTGCTTTATAATGTGGTTATTTCTAATAAGTAGTCCATACAACCAACAGATATCAGTTCTGTGATTGCCATACTATGTACCTATGAAATATGAAGTGATTTTACTGTATACTTTTTGAGTAAATGACATTCAAAAATCACAATTAATCTCCATTGTTTTTAATGATGACTCAAGTTTACTGCTTTATAAAATAGTTATTTTGAATAAGTAGTCCACACAACCAACAGATATCAGTTCTGTGTCTGCCATACTATGTACCTATAAAATATGAAGTGATTTTACTGTATGGTTTTTGAGCAGATGACATTCAAAATCCCTATAATTTTCCATTGTTTTTAATGACTCAAGTGTACTGCTTTATAATATGGTCATTTCTTATAAGTAGTCCATAAAACCAACAGATATCAGTTCAGTGTGTACCACACTATGTACCTATAAATTGTGAAGTGATTTTACTGTATAGTTTTTATGTAAATGACATTCAAAATTCCCATAATTGTCCATTGTTTTTTAACATGAGTCAAGTCCACTGCTTTATATCATCATTAAAAACAATGGAGAATTATTGTGATTTTGAATGTCATTCACTCAAAAACTATACAGTAAAATCACTTCATATGTCATAGGTACATAGTGTGGTACACTCTGAACTGATATCTGTTGGTTGTGTGGACTACTTGTTAGAAATGACCATATTATAAAACATTGAACTTGACTCGTGTTCAAAAACAATGGACAATTATGGGGATTTGAATGTCATTTACATACAAACTATACAGTAAAATCACTTCATATTTCATAGATACATAGTATAGTAAATCCTGAATGGATATCCGTTGGTTTTATGGACTACTTATTAAAAATGACCATATTATAAAGCATTGAACTTGACTCGTGTTCAAAAACAATGGACAATTATGGGGATTTGAATGTCATTTACATACAAACTATACAGTAAAATCACTTCATATTTCATAGATACATAGTATAGTAAATCCTGAATGGATATCCGTTGGTTTTATGGACTACTTATTAGAAATGACCATATTATAAAGCATTGAACTTGACTCGTGTTCAAAAACAATGGACAATTATGGGACTTTTGAATGTCATTTACAGAAAAAAAACTATACAGTAAAATCACTTCATATTTCATAGGTACATAGTATGGTAAATACTGAACTGATATCTGTTGGTTTTATGGACTACTTTTTAGAAATATTTATAACCATATTATAAAGCAGTGAACTTGACACGTTCAAAACAATGTACAATTATAGGAATTTTTAATGTCATTTACTCAAAAACTATACAGTAAAATCACTTCATATTTAATAGGTACATAATGTTTTACACTCTGAACTGATATCTGTTGGTTGTGTGGACTACTTATTAGAAATGACTATATTATAAAGCAGTGAATTTGAATTATCATTAAAAACAATGGACAATTATAGGGATTTTGAATATCATTTACTTAAAAACTATACAGTAAAATAAACATACTTTATAGGTACATAGTATGGTACACACTGAACTGATATCTGTTGGTTTTATGGACTACTTATTAGAAATGACCATATAAAGCAGTACACGAGTCATCATTAAAAACAATGGAAAATTATGGGAACTTTGAATGTCATCTGCTTAAAAACTATACAGTAAAATCACTTCATATTTTATAGGTACATAGTATGGCAGACACAGAACTGATATCTGTTGGTTGTGTGGACTACTTATTAGAAATGACCATTTTATAAAGCAGTAAACTTGAGTCGTCATTAAAAACAATGGAGAATTATTGTGATTTTGAATATCATTTACTCAAAAACTATACAGTAAACTCACTTCATATTTTATAGGTACATAGTGTGGTACACCCTGAACTGATATATGTTGTTTGTGTCGACTACTTATTAGAAATAACCATATTATAAAGCAGTGAACTTGACTCAGGTTAAAAAAAAAATATTGGACAATTATTGTTATTTTGAATGTCATTTACTCAAAAAGTATACAGTAAAATCACTTCATATTTCATAGACACATAGTGTAGTAAACCCTGAACTGATATCTGTTGGTTGTGTGGCCTATTTATTAGAAACGATCATTTTATAAAGCAGTAAACTTGAGTCGTCATTAAAAACAATGGAGAATTATTGTGATTTTGAATATCATTTACTCAAAAACTATACACTAAAATCACTTCATATTTCATAGGTACATAGTGTGGTACACTCTGAACTGATATCTGTTGGTTGTGTGGACTACTTGTTAGAAATGACTATATTATAAAGCAGTGAACTTGAGTTAACATTAAAAACAATGGACAATTATGGGGAATTTGAATGTCATTTACATACAAACTATACAGTAAAATCACTTCATATTTTATAGGTACATAGTATGGCAAACACTAAATTGATATATATTGGTTGTGTGGACTACTTATTCAAAAATAACCATTTTATAAAGCAGTAAACTTGAGTTAACATTAAAAACAATGGATAATTATTGGGATTTTGAATGTCATTTACATAAAAACTATACAGTAAAATCACTTCATACTTCAAAGATACATAGTGTAGTAAACTCTGAACTGATATCTGTTGATTGTTTGGACTACTTACTAGAAATGGCCAATATATAAACCGGTTAAATGCTGTTACTTTCTTTAAAATGAAGGGCAAAAGCTCAGGTCTTCACGCTCCTTGAGTATTACCGGTTTGTCACTAGTATACGCGCACTAAAATCTGACGTGCGGCTAGTTTAACCGTGTTTTCTCAAACGGCGGCTGGCTTAACCGCAGTTGACTGTCTGTGAGGAGTGTGGTGTGTTCTCCCTGTGTCTGTGTGGGTTTCCCCCGGGTGACTGTCTGTGAGGAGTGTGGTGTGTTCTCCCTGTGTCTGTGTGGGTTTCCTCTGGGTGACTGTCTGTGAGGAATGTGGTGTATTCTCCCTGTGTCTGCGTGGGTTTCCTCCGGGTGACTGTCTGTGAGGAGAGTGGTGTGTTCTCCCTGTGTCTGCGTGGGTTTCCTCCGGGTGACTGTCTGTGAGGAGTGTGGTGTGTGTTCTCCCTGTGTCTGCGTGGGTTTCCTTCGGGTGACTGTCTGTGAGGAGTGTGGTGTGTGTTCTCCCTGTGTCTGCGTGTGTTTCCTCCGGGTGACTGTCTGTGAGGAGTTGGTGTGTTCTCCCTGTGCCTGTGTGGATTTCCTCCGGGTCCTCCTGTTTCCACCTACAAAAATCACATCAGTGATATAAATTATAATATCTGCTATTTGCATGCTCCCATACAACTTCTATTTATACAAGATGATCCGATGAAAATGCAGAATGACCAAATCAACTGTTGTAACACTGTGGTCCTCACAAGGGCAAGACGTCTCCACAATGTAAATGTGTAAGCAGGTTTAACACACATGTGTGCACACACACACACACACACACACACACACACACAGAGGCCAGTGAGCAGGTGACGGTGATAGCTGGAAGTTGTTTTAACTGCTAATTGGGTGTTTCCTGCTGAGACAAGAATGTAAGATTAAAGGGTCAATATCTTGGAAAAAACAGTGTGCTCTTTCTGTTTTAAACAAGGCTCTTGAGGTAGTAAAGGAGCGCTATTTCATATTGTACCATTCACTCCTGACATTATATGTAAAATAAGCTGTGAAAAAAGCTACTCGGAAATCTAGGATGGAAGAAAAAGCAAAATATGATGATGCATCAAACAGTGCCAGCTAGTGGTGATACAGTGTCAGTGTGCAATGTAACCCTATGCACTGTTTATTAAAAAATTAGCAAAATGCTACCTTTTTTTCTTTTTATACACATTTAATAACCATTAATAAGCTCAGTATTCTATGCACAAGAAATAAGAAAAACTCTTAATCACTTTACGTACATTACACAAAACCACACAATTTCACACACTCACCCAGTCACTCACACACTCACCCAGTCACTCACACACTCACCCAGTCATTCACACACTCATCCAGTCACTCACACACACTCACCCAGTCACTCACACACTCACCCAGTCACTCACACACACTCACCCAGTCATTCACACACTCACCCAGTCACTCACACACTCACCCAGTCATTCACACACTCACATAGTCACTCACACACTCACCCAGTCACTCACACACTCACCCAATCAATCACACACTCACCCAGTCACTCACACACTCACCCAGTCATTCACACACTCACCCAGTCACTCAAACACACTCACCCAGTCACTCACACACTCAACCAGTCATTCACACACTCACCTAGTCACTCACACACTCACCCAATCACTTACACACTCACCCAGTCACTCACACACTCACCCAGTAACTCACCCACTCACCCAGTTACTCACACACTCACCCAGTCACTCACACACACTCACCCAGTCACTCACACACTCACCCAGTCACTCACACACTCACCCAGTCACTCACACACTCTCCCAGTCACTCACACACTCACCCAGTTACTCACACACTCACCCAGTTACTCACACACTCACACAGTCACTCACACACTCACCCAGTCACTCACACACTCACACAATCACTCACACACTCACCCAGTAACACAATTACACACATTTTTAGAAAAGCAGAAATTGAAGTAATTGAGTTTTGCAGAACTGTCCTCTCTCTCTCTCTCTCTCTCTCTCTCTCTCTCTCTCTTTCTCTCTCTCTCTCTCTCTCTCTCTCTCTCCCTCTCTCTCTCTCTCTCTCTCTCTCTCTGTGTGTGTATGTTTTTGTTTCTTTGTAATGTACCTATCCTTTTGACCCCTGCAGAAACTCTGTGTGTGTCCACTGCGTTTGATCAACTTTTGCCTCAGAGTTTGGACTTGTCAGCCAAAAACAAGAATAGAAAAAAAAAAAAATCAATTTTCCTGTTGACAGCAGGGGGCTCAGAGTATATAACACAAGAACACATGCTTTCTCCCACTCACACACAAACTCACACAGCTACAGCTGCAGAAAATGGTGAGTTGCAAACAAATTTAATCAACATTTTTATTTTAAACCAAAATGGAATAATTCAGTATCTGCTATGAATTATTCAGTGTATCTTCTTTTGAGAGTGAGGAGAATTCCTTGTGTCCAGATACACAGATGTGCTGCAGTGGTCCTGCTGTTTGCAGCAGTTTATTCTTTTGAATATGAAGAGCTGAAGCAGTATGTGGACAGTCATGAAGGGGACTACATTAAGGTAAAAGAAATTCATTCATTCATTCATTATCTGTAAGTGTTTATCCAGTTCAGGGTCGCGGTGGTCGCCAATCCACCTAACAACGTGTGTTTTTTGAACATGGGGGGAACCCGGAGCCCCCGGAGGAAACCCACGCAGACACAGAGAGAACACACCACATTCCTCACAGACAGTCACCCGGAGGAAACCCACGCAGACACAAGGAGAACACACCACACTCCTCACAGACAGTCACCCGGAGGAAACCCACACAGACACAGGGAGAACACACCACACTCCTCACAGACAGTCACCCGGAGGAAACCCACGCAGACACAGGGAGAACACACCACACTCCTCACAGAGAGTCTTCCTCCACATCCCTGGAGCGGTGCAACAGAGACATTACTTGCAGCGCTACAGTGCCGCCTGGTATAAGAAATTAATTATTATTATTGTTTAAATGGGGCAAGTCTATATTCACTACATTATTTAAATAATACCATACATTACAATACGTACAATAGTATATTCAAAATGTTTTAATTTGCTGATAGACTGAGATTTAACATCCTGTGGTTTCTTGGGTGTCCAATGGACAGTTTCATGAAAAATGTAGATGTATGCACAACTCCACGGGACACACATGGAGGCAGATCTCAGATGGTGTCTCTCAGCCCCTCTAAAAGGCCTCATAACTCCAGATGTGAGGGGATAGGTTCTGGGGAATGAGATGGAGTGGATACTCTACAGATTTATGATGTGTTTGACCTGTTTCTATGCTCTGTTATCACAAAAATAAAATCATTTTAAAAAGCCAACACAGAGAGAGACACAGTCATCGTATTCAAATTTTCCATTCCACATTAAATTTTGTAGCAGTTACATTCTGGTGGCAGTACTGTTAGAGGGTTTATTGTGGCGTGGTGGAATACACGCAATAGGATCCACAACATTTTTAAAGGGTGGCACGGTGGCGCAGCAGGTAGTGTCGCAGTCACACAGCTCCAGGGGCCTGGAGGTTGTGGGTTCGATTCCTGCTCTGGGTGACTGTCTGTGAGGAGTGTGGTGTGTTCTCCCTGTGTCCGCATGGGTTTCCTCCGGGTGCTCCGGTTTCCTCCCATGGTCCACACATAGGTGGATTGGCAACTCAAAAGTGTCCGTGTGTGTGTGTTGCCCTGTGAAGGACTGGCGCCCCCTCCAGGGTGTATTCCACCTTGCGCCCAATGATTCCAGGTAGGCTCTGGACCCACCGCGACCCTGAATTGGATAAGGGTTACAGATAATGAATGAATTAACATTTTTAGATTAAAACTGCACAGTCAGCCCTGCAAGTTTCTTGTCCCCTCATTAGCATATCTCTTGTGATTGGTCCGAGCTCATTTGTGACATGCAAAACCGAGCTGCTAACCTGCTCCTGTGGATATGTTTTTATTTCCAGGCTCTCCGAGAGTGGGTTGCCATAGAGAGCGACTCCAGTGATGCCACGAAGAGGGGTGAGCTCCACCAGATGATGGAGGTAGTCGGGGAGAAGCTGAGGAAGTTGGGAGGGAAGGTGGAGCTGGTGGACATTGGAACACAACAGGTCAGAAATTCAGCAGCCACACCTTCAAAGCTCGGTCTCTGAGGTTGGCCTATCAGGTCTGGGCACTGGGGAGGTCAGTCCATAGCTCCGAGTGTTCCCTCATAGTTCTCTGTCTGTCTCACTCTCTCCCAGTTGCCGGATGGTGAGACTCTCCCTTTGCCCAAAGTGGTGACTGCTGAGTTTGTTGACGATGGAGGAAATAAATCCACGGTGTGTGTTTATGGACATGTGGACGTCCAGCCGGCGAAAAAAGAGGACGGATGGTCTACTGACCCTTACAACCTTACCGACATCAACGGTCAGATTACTGTCCAATCTAACCCTGCCCTTAGAGACCCAATCAAACATTGTTCAGTCTCAAACTGTCCAATCTAATACTGACCCCTAAACACACACAGATTAATGATCAGTTTTCAATCCACGCTTATACTGTCCAATCTATCACTGTCCAATTGATGGTGTTTACCTCTTTTTCTACATCCCACTGTACCCAGCCTATTATATATTTGATGTACCACATCTAGTGCAGTTGGATCAGAGCTTTAATCTAATCATATTTAATTATTTATATGATAACAATATGTATTTCCTCTGTAGGGAACTTGTACGGACGAGGGGCATCTGATAATAAAGCTCCAGTTCTGGCCTGGATCCACGCAGTGGAGGCGTATAAAGCTCTAAACATGGTGCAAACTGGACATTGATTATTTTCCTACTGACTCCGATCCTGATTCTGATTCTGTTTTTATTCTAACACTGATATAGACGCTGGTTCTTATTTTCATTGTAATACTGACTCTTATCCTGATTCATTCCCTATTTCTGACTCTGACACCGACTGATTTTGACACTGTTACTAACTCTGATTCTAATTCAGATTCTGATCCTGATTAATCTCTGATCGTAACACTCTTACTAACTCTGATTCTAATTCAGATTCTGATCCTGATTAATCTCTGATCGTAACACTCTTACTAACTCTGATTCTAATTCAGATTCTGATCCTGATTCTTCTCTGATCATAACACTCTTACTAACTCTGATTCTAATTCAGATTTTGATCTTGATTAATCTCTGATCGTAACCTTCTTACTAACTCTGATTCTAATTCAGATTCTGATCCTGATTCTTCTCTGATCATAACACTCTTACTAACTCTGATTCTAATTCAGATTCTGATCCTGATTCACCTCTGATCGTAACCTTCTTACTAATTCTAATTCAGACCCTCATTTTGATTCGCCTCAGACTGTGATGCTATTACTGATTCTAATTCAGATTTTGATCCTGATTAATCTCTGATTGTAACCTTCTTACTAACTCTGATTCTAATTCAGATTCTGATTAATCTCTGATCGTAACCTTCTTACTAACTCTGATTCTAATTCAGATTCTGATCCTGATTCACCTCTGATCGTAACCTTCTTACTAATTCTAATTCAGACCCTCATTTTGATTCGCCTCAGACTGTGATGCTATTACTGATTCTAATTCAGATTCAGATTCAGATTCGACACGAATTGTAGCACTCTTTCACACTCTGATTTCTAAGTCAGATGCCGATCCTGATTTTGATAATATAACTGATCCAGATTCAACTTTGATATTGACAGTTACTATCTTTAATTCAAATTCAGATTCAGATTCTGATTTATCTCTGATCGTAACACACTTACTAATTCTAATTCTAATTCTAATTCAGACCTTCATTTTGATTCGCCTCAAACTGTGATGCTATTACTGATTCTAATTCAGATTCAGATCCTCATTCTGATTCAACACCGATTGTGGCACTCTTTCACACTCTGATTTCTAAGTCAGATGCCGATCTTGATTTTGATAATATAACTGATCCAGATTCAACTCTGATATTGACAGTTACTAACACTGATTCAAATTCAGATTCAGATCCTGATTCTGATTGTGACCCTATTACTACCTTTGATTCTAATTCAGATCCTATTCCTTATTCAACTCACGTATTCACACTATCATTAACTCGGAGTGTAATTCAGATTCTGATTTTGATTCTGTGATATTGTTTTTTCTGCATCCTCAGGAGCTCCCGGTGAATGTGAAGTTTCTAATCGAGGGGATGGAGGAGACGGGTTCTAATGGACTGGATGCTATGGTCGAGTCTAAGAAAGATTCATTCTTCTCTGATGTGGACTACATTATAATCTCAGACTGTGGCTGGCTCAGTAGACGTCCTGCCCTCACCTACGGCACTCGGGGAAACTGCTACTTCTTCGCTGAGGTACAACCAAAATGGAACCATTCTCAGTCATTTGAGCCATTTTAATTGGTACATTCATGCTGTGAAAACATTAATAATTTATACATACACCTTCCCTGTGTGTGTGTGTTTAAGGTGGAAGGCCCAAAGCAGGATTTACACTCTGGAGTGTACGGAGGAACAGTGATCGAGCCGATGACTGACCTCATCGGGATTCTAGGTCATCATGATTGTTGTTGTTGATGTTGTGGTTGATAACAGACCGAGTGGGATGTTTTTGTTTATTATGTTTTCATTGTTTTATCACAGACTCTTTAATCAGCCTGAGTGTGATGTTGTTGTTTCTTATGGGGTTATTGTTTTATAACAGACTCTTTGATCAGCCCGAGTGGGAAGATCCTGGTCCCTGGCATCCGTGAGGCTGTGGCTCATTTCTCCGATGAGGAGTGGCGAATGTATCATGACATTCAGTTTGATGTGGACAGTTACAGAGCCAAGATTGGAGTGGACCGGCTCATGTACAACAACAAGGTAAATACATACACACACACACACACACACACACACAAAGAGAGAGCAAGGTAGAGAGAGTAAGTGACAGAAATAGAGACAATCAGACGACAAACAGGTGCTTTAAATCCAATATAAACCCTACTTAAACCCACCACACACCCTTTCTTACCCATCTGCCTCTGCGTCCTGTAGGTGGAGCTCTTGGCTCATCGTTGGCGTCACCCCACTGTGTCCATCCATGGAATTGAGGGTGCGTTCTCAGCCCCTGGCACCAAAACCGTCATACCTGCTAAAGTCATCGGAAAATTCTCCATCCGCCAGGTCCCGGACATGGAGCCAGCCACGGTGGAGAAACAGGTCAGAGGAGGTCATCTTCCTTCACATCATCATCATCATCATCATTCATACGTCGCATAAAGACATCATTTTAAAAGTACTGAGAAAAATAGAAACACATTTTTCCCACCAAAACAAAAAGTAAAAGCTATTTATGAAAGTCGTGAGTGTGTGAGTGAATGTGTGAGTGTCTGTGTTGCCCTGTAAAGGACTGGCGCCCCCTCCAGGGTGTAACTGGGTGCTCTGGAACCACAGCGACCCTGAACTGGATACGCGGTTACAGATAATGAATGAATGAATGAATATTTATGAAAGTCATTATTTATGTCAAAATGTATTTATATTACATTTTGCTATTAGGGCGGCACGGTGGTGCAGCAGGTTAGTGTCGCAGTCACACAGCTCCAGGGACCTGGAGGTTGTGGGTTCGATTCCCGCTCCGGGTGACTGAGAGGAGTGTGGTGTGTTCTCCCTGTGTCTGTGTGGGTTTCCTCCGGGTGACTGTCTGTGAGAAGTGTGGTGTGTTCTCTCTGTGTCTGCGTGGGTTTCCTCCGGGTAACTGTCTGTGAGAAGTGTGGTGTGTTCTCTCTGTGTCTGCGTGGGTTTCCTCCGGGTAACTGTCTGTGAGGAGTGTGGTGTGTTCTCCCTGTGTCTGCATGGGTTTCCTCCGGGTGACTGTCTGTGAGGAGTGTGGTGTGTTCTCCCTGTGTCTGCGTGGGTTTCCTCCGGGTGCTCCAGTTTCCTCCCACAGTCCGAAAACACACGTTGGTAGGTGGATTAGCGACTCAAAAGTGTCCGTAGGTGTGAGTGAATGTCTGTGTTGGGACTGGCGCCCCCTCCAGGGTGTATTCCCGCCTTGCGTCCAATGATTCCAGGTAGGCTCTGGACCCACCGCGACCCTGAATTGGATAAGGGTTACAGATAATGAATGAATGAATGAATTTTGCTATTAAGAATTAAGAATCAGATTGCATTTGTCTCTGTATGAATTAGTTCACGCTCCATAGAGCGGGCCACCCACACAGAGACGGACATGTTGGTTGTTAACGTGAGACAGAAATCAGATGTTTTTTCTTTGTTAACCTGATTTATTTAAAGGTTTTTGAGGAAATGGGTAAAAAAGAGTGGTTCACAAACCTGCAGTGCCCTCTTTTGTAGTGCCCCCCCCCCCACTCTGAAACACATATTTTGCATCCAAAACCCACTGAAATATATTTTAAACACTGTAATTCATACAAATTTACAACTCCGCCCCCCACACTTTGGAAAGCACTGGACTAAAGGGAGCAATGTGATGTGTTTAACTGTATTACTCCTGATCATAATAAGTTGACCTATTTGTGTGTGTGTGTGTGTGTGTGTTACAGGTTACTGAGTACCTTCAGTCTGTCTTTGCGAAGAGGAAAAGTCCCAACAAGCTGAAGGTGAAGATGGTGATCGGGGCGAAGCCATGGCTCGCTGACACCAAGCGGGCGCTGTACGAGGCCGGGAAAGCAGCGGTCAAGAGAGGTCTGCGCTAATACTCCCTCACTTTACTTCAACCTGCTACAAACAACAGTGTCCAAAAGTCTATAGACGCCTCCTACAATAAGTGATTTCTCCTACTATAAGCTGCACTCTTTATGCACAAAGACATTCAGCTTTTGTCGCACAGTTCTGAAAACAAATTAGATTCTCTGGCGCGCAAGGTCAGTATGCTCAATGTCAAGGTGGGTTATAGGGGTATAAATCACCCAAGTACTGGACTGTAGAACTGTTTTCTCTGGAGCAATGGAGCTCTAATACCTTTAGGATGAGCTGGAGTGGTGTCTGTGATCACAAAGCATCAGCACCCGACCTCACTGATGTTCATGTGACTGAACAGCAATGTTCTGTGCAGTATTCAACGTGGATCCGGATTTGATCCGAGAGGGGGGGACGATCCCTGTGGCCCGGACGCTTGAGGACGTAACGCACAAGGAGATCATCATGCTGCCGATCGGGGGCTTCGATGATGGTCTCCACTCTCAGAACGAGAAAATGAGCAGGTAACACACAGCAAATGATCCCGTGGTAAATCACATTCTTAGTGTTGGATTGGTATTTGTAGGAAAAGCTTTTATTTAAATAAAATGAACAAGGGCTTAAGGTACTGACACTACAAGCAGATTTTAATACATTTTAAAGAGGTCAGAATAGATCATATCATTACAGCAGGCTGATAGTAAAAATTCATAAATATTTATAAATATTAAAGGACCAGTCAGTCACTTTCTACTGAAATGTCTTCATGTACATAGAAGAGCCTTTATACTATTATGTTTTTGCTGTTAAAAGAGACTTTTAAGCCTTAAGCTTGTTATATTTAGTGTCATTGAACCTTCAGTTATCTGCACACTTGTCAGGCCTGGATCAGATAGTTTAGCATTTTCTGTGAAATCTCTGTGTTTATGTTTGTCTTGTGGTTTTCAGATTTAATTACATAGAGGGAACCAAGCTGTTCATCTCTTATCTCCATGAAGTGTCTCAGATAAAGAAAAACTGATATTCCTCTACAAGTGTCTGTCTCTCTTCATCACAACATCAAAATATCTCAGCTTTTAAGCTCAAAAATGTATACGTTACTGTTATAACTGTCATAACTGTGTTAGGAAAACTTACTGTTAGATTGACTCTCTACTTGTAAGTGATTAAAAGTTAAACAAATATATTAAAATGGAGAACATTACTGTGTCTGTGTTTTTAATACAATAAACAGTGTGGATATTTTTGTTATTATTATTATTATTATTATTAATAATAATAATATTATTATTATTAATATTATTATAGACAATGGGCCAAAATCATAGCCTGCATAACCACGTTTTAAAATATCCCGAACATAAAGACAGTTCTTTGAAGGTTATAAAAATTAGCCATTATTAAAATACATCTATATTTATTCCTAAATGTCATTTTTTACTCTGAATTTGAAGTTCGACATCGAGGCTTTTATTATGTAGTTTGGAAACCCGAAGTGCGTCTTTAGGCTTCAGTGTTGCCAGATTGTGTCTTCTTCATATTTCTTTCTGATATCTATACTATTTTAAACACCCAAATTGGAGTGAAATATAGAAATAATTTATTATTATATATAATTATTTATTATTATTTCAAACAAAAGTAAATAAAACTATAGTGTATTTTCATCTTTTATCTTTTATATTTGACTGGTGCAATAACAATTTCTTGGTATTTTTTTAAATTATATTTACACCGGTTTATATCCAAGTTTGTTTTTACGTTACATCGGTTTTTACATCGGTTCTAATAATAAATCTTTATAGATATTTTTATGGCTTCGTTTGATTTTTTTTCCTAATTATTATATTATAACTATATTTATTGTATTATGCCTTTTACATTTAATTATATATATATGTGTGTGTGTGTGTGTGTTTTAAATTTTATAAAGTCACTTTCTGTAGCATATCTGGCAACCCAATGTGTCAGTTATTGCTGCAGTGTCTTAGTAGTGTTGTGTTCGCCTTAAATGTCTTTATATATCGTTTTCTGACCAAAAACCCCGCTTTATTTGAGTTTAGAAGCTGGGGAGGAGTTTATCGAGTTTTGTGTTTGATAAATTAAGCTTATTTTCGGCCTGGTTTTGAGGAGAATCGTCTCTAATTCTCTGACTGCGGTATTTACAGGTGAGCACTTAAACCCGCAACTATTACACACACTAACACTAACATTAAAGGTTTAAATCCTACCGCAATATATTTATATACATCACATCGTTGAAATTGAACTGACTTTGATACAAATAGATGTTAACACCTGAGCTAACGGTGCGTAGAATTTACTTCAAGACGTTTTGTTTTTATCCGTCCAAATAACGAGCAAAATCAGATTATAAGTTATAATTGTAACATTTCAACAAATACGGTAGTCTGGGAACACATTTAAGCTTTGACGGTAGATACACGGACTGTCACAATTGTATGTTAATAGCTACAATCTGTCACAACAAGCTGAAGCTGGTTTGTTTTTGGAATTGTCCGTTCCACCTTAAACTGAGCAGCGGATGCGTTCTGGCTGCCCAAGTGTATTAGGTTTTGTCATTCTATTTAAGGTGGAATAGAGAGTTCCAAATAAGGCAGCTGCAGAAAATGTAAACAAGAGCTGTTTTTAAAATTAAGGTGGCCGATTTTAGTATATATTGCATATTTTACTATATTGTATATATTGTATATATGCGCACACGCACACACACACATATATATATATATATATATATATATATATATATATATATGTATTTATATTTAAATATGTTTTCCTAAAAATGAAGATAAATTTAAAACACATTTCTGCATATTTTAATAGACTATGAAAGTTGCTGTTCATATTGTGTTTTCTAATATGTTAAATTCAGTAAATAAGTAGAAGTTATGCACCATATTTTCACTGCATTGTCATGTGTCATGCATACATGTTTTGCTCTCTTTAAAGCTTTATTCCTGAAGGAGGGAGGTGAAAAGATGCAAGATATGCTCTGAATCATGTTCTGTCCACCTTAAGGCCATGCTCCATGTTCAGCAGTGAAGCCATGTGTCAGAGGAATATTGCTGGGGATATACTGCACAGACAAATCAGGGTAAACACAAATATACAGAACACAAATTAATGTGGGATATCCCCAAGAATGTAGGGTTCTAGACAGAGGTATTCCTCATCATTTACGTAAAAAGAGAAGATCAGAGTGGCACACACTTCAGTTCCTGTACAGAGACATGCTGGGGGTTCTGAGAAGTTCTGATGTGGTTCTGGAAAGAATTTTCTTTCTAGTTCCAGATTTGATCTGTGTGTGTGTGTGTGTGTGTGTGTGTGTATGTGTGTGTGTGTGTGTGTGTGTGGAATGTGACCCAGTTTAGAAACTGGGATTAAAATGAATATTTAATTAGATACAAGTATCTGAGAAAAAAAAACAAATTCTATTCAAACAAAATTCTATTAACCTCCTTTTAAAGTGAAGAGTGCTTTTCCTTTTCCTTTGAAGTTAATGAATAGTCACGGACACCTTAATACTTCTGTGCACAAGAAATACGAAAGCTGTCAGAATAAACCGGAGCACGTTGAATGTTTTAATGCGTGTGTTGTGTTTTCTTGCAGGAGAACAGAGCTCTTAGCTTTCAGAGAAATTACCATGTGACAGACCCTTTTATTAAGCGCCTCGGCCTGGAGGCGGAGCTACAGGTGAGTGTCATCACACACATCTTCAGAGACCTCAGGGGTCTCCATCCAAATCCCCTTAAAAATAATTTGCCAGGTGATGTACTAGTCTCATGAGGTCATTTCCTGGGTTGTGTACTGGGTCTGAGAACTTTGTAAACCCCCTCTCTGTTTCAGGGCCACTCTGGGTGTGTGAACTGTTTGGAATGGAATGAGAGAGGAGAGTAAGTACTGTGATTAAACACACTGCAGTCTCCGGGTCCCTGCAAACTGCCCTGTTTTCATTTTCTCCTGTTTATTGCAGCCTTCTGGCCTCTGGCTCTGACGACCAGCATGCCATAGTGTGGGACCCTCTCAGACACAAGAAGCTCATTACTATGCACACAGGCCATGCCGCTAACATCTTCTCAGTGAAGGTACAGTCATATCATCCACACTAACCCCTCTGTATAGGGGTTCTTTTATTAGTAAAAGCTGTGACAGTGATTTGCTGGGAGTATAAGGATTCATTCCTTCGCCTGTTAGGTGATCTCTTTAGCAGCAGCAGTGCTTAAGCAGGTCACAGCACTGGGCCAAAAACGCAATCTGATAGTGAGGCAAGGACCAAAACAACAAGAAAATCAATCTGAACTCACTCTGTCGTGGTCCTGTCTGTTGTACAGTGTACTTTGCCGTGAAATACACTCTCCCTGACAGACAGAACAAGTCACAGACGCTGTATGCAGAGTCTTTTTGCTTCTAAATGCTTTATAATCGTCATTTTTAAAGGCACATACCCATGCATGTACATTCCTGAGAAAATGTACAGAAATTAATGAGGGCAAGTAAAACAATATTAAATTTTTGGCGTCTGAAAACTGGCGTTTTTCCAAATATAAACACGCTGAAACTAATTTACCTCTAAGCAGATCTGGGGGTTGATTCGTGTATTCTTATTTCCCAGTTCCTGCCGCACTCTGGAGATCGGATTCTCGTGACCGGAGCAGCCGATACCAAAGTCCACGTCCATGACCTAACGGCCAAGGAGACCATCCACATGTTCTCAGACCACACCAACCGAGTCAAGCGCATTGCCACTGCCCCCATGTGGCCAAACACCTTCTGGAGCGCCGCCGAGGATGGAGTCATCAGGTACAATTTATGTAGTTTGGTATTTGTAAAGGAAGAGACTTTTTAAATTCTACATATTTACTTTGTTTATTATATTGATATATGTTTAATATATATTTATCTTGTTAATTTACATTGTAAATGTATGAAATTTAAAATCAACTTCTGTTAAAACCTATGCACTATACATTTACAAACCTGTCAATTCGTCTTACAACTAAACAGCCTGCGTAGTATTTTTACCTTAATATTATAGCTTCACAGTCATGGTGATGCACCTGTAACAGGGAAAATAGAGCCTCTGTCATTGCTACTCTGGGCTCAGCACTTCAGAAACAGCGCTATGTAACTTGAGGTTGTTTTTGCAGCTTACTTTGTGTATATAGATTAAACAGGGAGTGAAAACAATGTTGTCAACATTTACATACCATTTCAAGCTCTAAATCTGATGGTGTAGAAAGTTTTACTTCGCCTTCATATGGGCCCTTTAAGAAGTCAGTGATGAGATGAAGTTACCTTCAGTCGTGAGAGCACCTTCAGAGAGGTGAGGCTTTTCCTCCAGCTTCATCCATCTCCACAACACTCTCGCCCTTCAGCTCCGTTCTGTGTGTGCGTTTGCGCGCAGCTGTTCCGGCTGCTGCCAGTGTTCCCCTCAGGAGGCACAAACATGCACACGCACACACACACACTTTTGTTTTACTCTATTTATAAGCTTTTTTACAGACAAGTAACTCTAAAATCAATACGACGCCTAAGACGAACCCTTAAACTAAACGTAAACCCTGTAAAATAAACGCAGTGTTTCTGCACTTTTAATTTTTTCAAACAGAAGGGAGGCACTAAATATAGCCATGAACGTCCTCACCTGCACACACTATCATGTTGTCCTTTCACTGAGAGGACATTTGGCCTTCACAGGGAAGGCAAGACATAAGCACACACACGCTGAGGCATGGCCAGTGAGTGATGATGGTCACACTGAAACTCTGCAGGGTTCCAGGTTTCTCACAGAGGAAACCAGACAGACTCTCACTGCTAAACACTTTTAAACGCATGTTGTAAACTCCTTTCATAATTTTATCTTTATTTTTCATGTTGATATTATATGCAGGTATAATAGCATCATGACAATTTTTAATAAGTTGAAATGGAGACAAATGAATCAGCAGTACCACACAGTACCACCGGTTCGATCCCCAGAGCCGGCAGGTCATGACTGAAGTGCCTTTGAGCAAGGCACCTAACTGCCTACTGCTCCCAGGCGCCGGGCACCGTGGCTAGGGCTGCCCACCACTCCGTGCATGTGTCATCACCGCCCCCTAGTGTTTGTGTGTGTAAATGTGTGTTTCACTGCACGGATTGGGCTAAATGCGGGGAACAAATTCCTCTGTGTGCAAGCACAGTGGCCAAAAAAGTGATTCTAATTCTGATTCGAAGATACTGTGGAAAACTACAAAATGTACGGTGCTGATTGTGGAAAAGAATATTGATTGTTTAAAATCGTGTCGATTAAAGAAACACTAGGTAGTATTTTTATCTTGCAGCTTCAAAATGACTGTGATGTTCCACTGACCTGTAATAGGGAGAATATAGCCTCTATCATTGCTACACCAGCTTCAGCACTGCAGAAACTGCACTATGAAACTTGTGGAGGAGGGTAGGAAAACCACCCTGCCATACCTCCAAGAACGGAGAAAGTTTAGAGCATCAGATCATTTATTTTTCACATTTTTCCACAGACAATACGACCTGAGAGAAAGCAGTAAGCGATCAGAAGTATTGATCGATTTGACGGAGTACTGTGGTCAGCTGGTGGAGGCCAAGTGTCTGGCTGTTAATCCGAGAGACAACAACTATTTAGCAGTGGGGGCTAACGGCCCTTTTGTCCGGCTCTACGACATCAGAATGATCCACAACCACAGGTATATTCTGAAGCCATCGCAGTCTCTCCACCTGGTAGAGTCAGGACTGATCAAAGTCAGTGTCAATGTTTTATAAGTTATTGAAGATATTAAAGGAGCAGTCAGTCATTTCCTCCACCAATTATTCTTCACATTATGAAGCAACTTTTATACTGACACCTAGTGTCCTCTGGTATCGGAGATACACATCTTTTAAAATAAAATCCTGTTTTAAACATAGCGGACTCATGTGGGCGACCCACTCTAAGGAGAATAAACAAGTTGATTCAGGAATCACGAAGCAACTTGATCCTTCATCTCATGTAAGGGTATTTCATAGGGAACAGGATAGGGAATCTGAAATCTGAAGCGTGTTGTCCTCCTGATCCACAGGAAGTCTCTGAGTGAGAAGACATCAGCTGGAGTGCACACGTTCTGTGATAAACAGAAGCCCATCCCAGACGGAGCTGGACAGTACTATGTGGCAGGTAGGAGACGGGTGCTGTTCAATATTAACACACATTTCTTCTCACTTAAATGTTGAAAAAACACCATTCCACTCCTGTAGGTCACCTCCCTGTGAAACTGCCAGACTATAATAACAGGCTCAGGGTCCTGGTGGCTACCTATGTCACCTTCAGCCCGGATGGGACGGAGCTGCTGGTGAACATGGGCGGAGAACAGGTGCATCTTCACACAGTTTTATCATTACTGTAATACATTACATCACTGTATACCTTTACACAGTTAATGGTGGATATGGTCAGTGCTTAAAGAGCACTACCACCCCCTTGTTTCACAGATAGAGCTGAACTGGTCTTTTTTTAAACCGCATCTATTTTGAAAAACTGTATGTTAGGTTTGTTATGATTTTAGTTCTCTTATAGGTTTGGAATATGTACTGTACAGAAACGCATTGCTCTATTTCCTGCAGGTTTACCTGTTTGATTTGACATTTAAACAGAGACCGTACACCTTTCTGCTGCCTAAAAAGTGCCATTCTTCATCAGGTACCTTCTTTATACTCACGCCCACAAAAATATGCAGTGTTAAAATGTTAATTCATGTTATAAAAGACGTTTTCTGTTTTTAATACTTAACCAATACGGCTCCAGAGGTTCAGAATGGAAAGACCACTAACGGAATGGCGAACGGAATCCATCTCTCCTCCAGCCGCCTCAAACTGGCCAACAGCAAAGTGTCCAGGTGGGTCTGATTAAATCTGAATTAATCACCATGTTTTCATTTGTACATCTTTCTCTCGTCTCACTTCCTTTTCTCTCTCATTGTGGAAATTGTTTTATTTGAAGCTCTGTTTTCTCCCTCTCTTTCTCTCTTTTTCAGTAGTTCCGCCGATCTTCCACCTTATCTGGAGCGTATTAAACAGCAGGCTAATGATGCATTTGCTCGTCAGCAATGGACTCAGGCAATTCAGCTCTACAGCCTTGGGATTCACGCCGCCGGACAAAATGCCATGCTCTATGGCAACCGAGCTGCAGCATACATGAAGCGCAAGTGGTGTGTCATAAACTGCATTGTAGTTCAAAAAGAAAAATTATTATTAAATATAAATAAACATAGCTCCCTGAAGGTGAATGATTATCAGGGCAAGTTTATTTATAGGGCCCCTTTCATACACAAGGGCAATTCAAAGTACAAACAGTCGAAAGAAACAATAAAAAGCATTTAAATTAAATAGATAAATATTCAATAAAGCATCTTCAAATAAAGGAAGGGTGTTTCAGAGAAATGTACTTTTTCAATTTCGCGCCCAAATTTCCTCACCTTTGTTCTCCTGAAGCCTGGTGGGAAAAAAGTTATTCTTTCCATTAAAAAAAAATTAAGAAATTGTGTCGTACCCATTCTCAATAGATGGAGTATTTGGCTTGAGCCATTTTCTTGTGATTGCTTTTCTAGCGGCTACACTCAGTATTCTAAATAAATACTTTGATTTATTGTTTCTAGATGTTGGATGTTGAAACCCAAAGAAGTTCTTCCCACTTAAAAGTAATCTCTGTCCTGAATATATTCACTACAGTAATCCCTCGTTTTTGGCGGGGGATGCGTTCCAAGACCCACCCGCAAAAAACGATTTTCCACAAAGTAGAGGAAAGATATATATTTTTATGTATTTAACTAGTATTTGGACTTTTAAAACCCTCCCTGTTACTGTTAACAACCGGCCCTTTGCATTAAACAGTCGTTCTATAATGTTTTTCAGCTGGAACTACATGTGATATCCTACCAGTTTCTTTAATAGAGTCATTCCTAAGCTGTGATTTAGCGTCAGTAAATTTCACTCGGATGTGGACGTGAACAATAGAGAGACAAAAAGGGGCAGATGAAAGCATTAATCTATGCACCAATCACATTCGTCGTCTCTCCAATTGCCCCAATCACAGGTCATCTTACAACACACTACGTCAGCAAGAAGTTACTGTGCAGTACAATGCATAGCGTCTGCTGCCAAGAGGATGCACAGGATCTACTACTTTATTCAAATTAATAACGTATAGAATAATAAATGAACTAAAAAGAAGAGGAAAAGGATTTGAAAACGAAATCATAAAGATTAGCGCACTCACAAATTTAGCACTGACAACGGGCTAAAAATAGCAAAAAATATAGAAGAATTTTATGAAATTTTAATGGATTTAATGAAATATTTTGGCTATTCATCTTTCACGGTTTTCCTAGATTTTCCCTCAATACCAGCGAAATAGCGACCATAAGCCCACCTCGAAAACACCCGCAAAGTAGTGAAACCGCGAAGTAGCGAGGGATTACTGTAATTCTGTGTGTGAAGAGTATTTTAAACTGAGCTGCTCCAACAGGAATTGATTTCGGTCTTGATTTGAGTGTCTAATGTCAGGGCTCTTCTTATGTTCTACTCAGCACAATGGCTTTATTGTTATAAATGATTTAGAGCCTTTAGATGTAGTGTTTGAGGAGCTCTGTATTCTCTGCAGGGATGGAGATCACTATGATGCACTGAGGGACTGTCTGAAGGCTCTCTCTCTCAACCCTGCTCATCTGAAAGCTCACTTCCGTCTGGCCCGCTGCTTGTTTGAGCTGAAGTACGTGGCCGAGGCTTTGGAGTGCCTGGACGACTTTAAGGGGAAGTTCCCTGAGCAGGCCCACAGCAGTGCCTGCAACGCTCTGGACAAGGACATTAAAGCGGCTCTGTTCTCCAAAACCGACTCTGGTGAGAACGCAACTTGCCTCTGGCTTCAGAGAGTTCACTCCGCTGTGTTCAATAGTTTGGGATTTTATGATCTTCCTTAAAAAGAACACATAACTCTAGTCATAGTAGTTAAACGTGCTGTTTCAGAGGTGCCAGGTTTTCTTAACTGCTTTGTTTAAAGGTTTTCAGTTTCATGCATTGTGTGTTTCTGTGTCGCAGCAGACGAAAAGAAAGGAAACAGTTCGATTCGCTTTCACAACTTCAGCCGAAAAGAGTCGATCCCAGAGGATGAGATCATCCTGAGGGAGAGGAGCTTTGACTATAAACACCGCTACTGCGGACACTGCAACACCACCACGGACATTAAAGAGGCCAACTTCTTCGGCAGGTGTGTGTGCACTACCATGGAATCTTCATTCATTCATTCATTCATTATCTGTAACCCTTATCCAATTCAGGGTCGCGGTGGGTCCAGAGCCTACCTGGAATCATTGGGCGCAAGGCAGGAACACACCCTGGAGGGGGCGCCAGTCCTTCACAGGGCAACACAGACACACACACACACACACATTAACTCACACACTCACACCTACGGACACTTTTTGAGTCGCCAATCCACCTACCAACGTGTGTTTTTGGACTGTGGGAGGAAACCGGAGCACCCGGAGGAAACCCAGGCGGACACTGGGAGAACACACCACACTCCTCACAGACAGTCACCCGGAGCGGGAATCAAACCCACAACCTCCAGGGGCCCCTGACTGCGACACCTACCTGCTGCGCCACCGTGCCGCTCTTCATTCATTTCAGACTGTGTTTAATCTTAAAAATATATTCCTCGCCCTAGTTTTGTTTTGTTTTGTTTTTTATCACATTGCAAATATCATATTCTAGGCTGGATTATGTCCAAATAAAAAACACTTGTAGAAAAAAGACATAAACTCACTTGGACATCAACATAGACTTACTTTTAAAACAGGTAAAACTCTCACTTATGGTTAGATTTATTGAGGAAGAGGAAACCCACACCGGCAGGAGCTCACGGATGCACATATTGTTGCTGTCAAACTTTTCTCTCGTAAAGTTACTATTTTGGAGATACGTGTTTTTCAGTGACGATATGTTTGGAGGCATATTTATAATGTTATTGTATTACTATGTTACTGTAATGGATAAACTATACTGTGTGTGTGTGTGTGTGTTCAGTAAAGGGCAGTACATTGTGAGTGGTTCTGATGACGGTTCGTTCTTCATCTGGGAGAAAGAGACGACGAACCTGGTGCGGATTCTTCAGGGCGACGAGTCCATAGTGAACTGTCTCCAGCCTCATCCCAGCTACTGCTTCCTCGCCACCAGCGGTATTGACCCTGTGGTCAGACTCTGGAACCCCAGACCTGAGGTTACACAACCCCACACACACACACACACACACTCATGCACCTTCAGGCAAATAACCTGCCACTGATTATATTCCATGTGTTTTATTTGATTTCATTTCCAGACGGAGGGAGATAATGGGCGAGTGGTGGAGGACATGGAGGGCGCGGCGGCAGCAAACCAGCGGCGGATGAACGCAGATCCGTTAGAGGTGATGCTGCTGAACATGGGCTACCGCATCACGGGTCTAAGCAGCCGGGGGCCGGAGACCTCTGACGACGAGGACAGCACCGAAGGACAAGTACAGTGCCGACCGTCTTAGAAACAGTCCACCTTAACAGCCCTGCAGCCCTCAGAATGAGTGAGAGTGTGTATGTCTCTGTGTCTGTGAGGAGGGGAGCACCTCGTATGCCACTGAAGCTGTGTGGTCATTCTGTAGTGGGCCTCAAGACCAAGCTCTCTACAGATTGATCAAACCCCTTAAGTGGACGATAGATATTTTGTTTCTTCAGTAGCCTCCTCCAAAGCCTTGAGTGGATGTTTGTGGCTGCACAGCACCCCCTGGGAGAGGATAGGAGAACAGCAGGATGTGAGGCTAGTTTTGCACCGCCACCTTGAGAAGGATGAGGAGCCTAAAACTCAACCCCTGCCAATCAGGAAAACCACAACACACCCCTCGCATAAAGCAGAGCATCTCAACTGGGAACCCCCCCGCTAATGCAATGCAGTAAATGATGTACCTTCAGAAGCGAAAGCATCTTTAATGTGCGCAGTGTTATGTCTGTGTCAGTTTCAAATGTGACTGTTTACTCCATTTGTTTTTGCACTATTTGAACACATAAAGCCTTGACGTGTTTATGATTTTACATCAAATTACCAAGAGAATTAATCAGATTTCTTATGAAATAAGAATCATTTAACTTGTCAAATTTGCTTAAAAAACGTAAAAATGTCTATAAAATACAGCAAATAATATAATATTCTAACAACAGCCTTATATTGAGAAAATAAGTGGTTTATGTACATTTCAGATGCTTTCATTTGGCCGGGCATTGCTTTGTACAGAGTATTGTCCTCGCAGTATGTTAATGAGAGTTCTCAGTGGAGACATTTGAAGCTAGTGTGAAGCTAAAGCTCAGTCGATGTGAAATATTTCTGACAGGAAAACTCCCAGCTTCTCGGTTCTGCCCCTGGTTTGTTGTTATCCCCATTACTTTTTCCTTGCAGGGTCGGTTTTCTCCTGTTACGTTTATTTTCTTCATTTTGGACTCGCTCTCGCTCTAGAGCGCCCCCTGCATCGCACACTGAGGCCACAAAGCCAAGAGCATCGCTTTTGCTGAGAGAAAAAAAAAGGAAAACACAGCTGAAAATGCGCTACCTTATGATATGACACTGTTGATGAGACTTTTCTGCAGCACTTTGGAATCCATCTCAGAGAAAAGCCAGTGTTGTGTTTCTGAATGTTTCCCAAAACTGAGGCTTTTCTGGGATTTTTTTTTTTTCTTTTTGAGATTGTTTGTTTCCTTTTTGGTGACCTGTGTTTGATGTTCACCTGTTTGGATTGTCAGAGTTCATATGTTTATTTTTTTGGGTGGAAATGAGGGGGGGCACATTATTATCGAAGTTCAGAGATGTATATTATGCAGATTTTTGTCTTTTCATTTACTATGAAACAGTTGCATTTTTAAAAGCAGAAGGCGCTGAAAGTTCTGAAATGAGGACACACCCCTGCTGTCACAGAGTCCCCACACACACAAACAGTGAAAAACTAAAATAAAAAAGGCAAAAATGGAATGGACACATCTTTGTAAAACTGCAGAAATGTAGGCAAAGAGAGAAAAGGTCAGCGACACCATATTTATCTTTAATTATCTCCTCCAGGCTCCACCCCTAGTTACTGTTGCTAGGTTGGACAAGCTTTAGAGAAAACTGGTGAAATGCCTTTGTATCTAATAAGATCTATGGATCATGACTATTTTAGAGTCGGTTTCTGATTTTATTTTTGAGTCTGTCAGATGTGTGTCTCTTTGCTGGTACAAAAAAAATACCTCCACTTGATCAGACTCAACTATAAAAACTATCTCATGTATTAAATATAATTTCAAATGATTTCTATAGGTTTAATAGATCATCTCATTAGTTTGACTGAGTTGGGACTGAATTGGTTTTTTCCAGTTTTCTGAAAAGGTTGTCTAGCTTGGCACCAGCAGCCACGGGGCAGTTTATTAGCAGATGGAGCCTTGAGATATTCGTTCACCAAGTCCTAAGAGACTAATCCAGTGGTGCGCCACTGCTGTCCTGAAGGACCAGGGTTCAGCAAAGTTTTGTGATACCTCTGTTAAAAAAAACACCCACAAAACATGGCAGTTATCACCAAACTATACAGAAACACAAGCCCTTCAGGACCTCTGGACTGACCCCAGGCTATTGTTGTTATTGTGGTGTTACTCAAGCACCACCTTAAGCACCTTCAGCCCCTTCCAGAAGAGCAGGATACAGCCTACATCATGTAATAGGAACACTCTTCAGGATCAAAGTTTTTAAACTAGACAGTGATTTGAAGCTGCCTTTATCATGAACGCTTCGCTAAAGCTAGGCTTTTACAACTCCGACTCAGTCCGGAGGGAAGCGCAGGACTTCAGGACTGTGATCTTTAACACTAGGCTGCCGTTCATATTTATTTGGGTGAAGCTATCCTTGTTTCTCATTGTTTTTTTTTTTTTGTTGTTTTTTTTGAGAATACAATAAGTTTGCTACATAAAGATTTAAAAAAAATAAATGAGGATTAAAACCAAGACACTGTGCTTATTTTTATTTTTTTTTCTCTCGTTCTGAAATAAATACCATTATATTATTGTGGGACTGCTAATTCTAACAACGGTTTTCTGGGACTCTTGATTATGGATGGCTGTGGCATCACTGTGTATCACTCTTCTGACATCAGGGTCAATGCTTAGGCAGTTAAACCACCCCATAAACTCCATCTCTGTGGGCAGCAAACAATGGCCTGACCCATAAGAAAATACTGAAAATCCAGCAGTACTTCTTTACAGGTCAGGCCCCAATCTGTGAAGCAGACGAGCAGTTAGCTTCCTGTGAGTCGTTCCTCAGTGTCAGAGATGTGCTGAATTGTAGTTTTAAAGGCTGCAGTGATTTATGGGCATTCTGCACAGAGAGAGAGAGAGAGAGGAGCAGCCACCTGCTCCACACTTTCACTAATGACCCACCCTCAGCTCCTCTGAGATTGAGATTGTGAGTGTGACCCACATGACCGTCCATACAGGGGAAAAAAATGTCACCTTCTTAATGGGTTTAGGAATATCCTCCACACACTGAGCCACGGGGCCACTGTCCTGCACCTGCTTCTTGCTGAAGAAAACACACTAACAAAAGAAAAGGCATTTTACGACAAATTATTACCACAAAAAAAGATTTTTGCATCCCAAGGGATGGGTTTAAAATCATTCCCCTCTGTTTACTGGAATGAGCTGATATATATGGTGCCATGCATTGTCAAAACACAAAAGTATTCGAGAAAACAAGTTGAGAGCACAAAAATCACCATCATTCAACAAACCAAAGACAAGTAAATGATGTAGCATGCACTGGAATTGCATGGTGTAGTTATTACAATACAGTAAACACGTTATCATGCTACTTCATTTATACTAAGACATGCTAAGAGATGCTAAGACATTTATACAATACACGACAAACCAGACCAAATCATGCTATTTTTACTGCTCTTTAAGAATACATGTTGACATCGTACCGTAATTTGTATCACAATATCGGTATCGATTAAATATCTTCACACTGCCCCCAAGTCTCGCCTTGCGCATGCGCAGTCCAATTGTGCGTCACTCTACTGTGATGGCGGATGTGTCCACGGTGGACAACATGAAGAATTACCAGAATTTTCAGGGAACTTTCGATAAAATCGACCGAGAACAAAGTCGATATCCATACTGTATCGTCTGGACACCAATCCCAGGTCTAACGTGAGTAGTCTAACCGTTAAATCGAGCTCTAAATATTATGCTGGGTTTAACGCCGTGTTAAACCGGTTGACAACATTCAGAGTCAAAACAAACATGCATTTCACGATTCATCTTAACCATATCTGCTTAACAACACCACAGATGAGTCCTTACGTCGTTTGTAGCTAAATAATTTCACGAATAAATCAATAAGATGCAGTTTTTAGCTTCTTAATCCAGCTTGGAATTTTGGAATTTGCCGTTCCACCTTAAATGGAGAAGCAGTTACCTTCTGGCTGTCAATGCGCTTGAATGCACTGCTGCAACATTTAAGGTGGAACGGAGAATTAAAAAAAAAAAGTTTTAATATGATTACCTCTATGAAGACATATATATGCTAGTATTGTTTACTAACTTATAAACTGTTCATATATTTAGTGTTTAGTAGATAGTGTAAGTTACTATTTAGTTTACTGTTTAATTGTTTTGTACCTTTTATAAACAGGAAGCGTCCCCACAGCTGTTACTATGTGTTTATGGTTTAATCTAGTGACATTACGTTATTTTTGTAACTACTGAACTGTTGTTTTTTGCAGGTGGTTTCTTCCATTTATTGGTCACATGGGGATATGCACCTCCTCAGGAGTGATAAGAGATTTTGCCGGGCCTTATTTTGTGTCTGTAGGTATTATAAAATGTGTCTTGTTTTTTATTTATCTATTTATTTATTTAATTATTACTTTTTCCATGACATGTTTTTGAAGATGCGCTAAGTTAAGACAGGTTTTGTCTCTAGTAGTCTAAATTAAACATGTCCTTTTTGTATGAACAATTTCTTTTTATTTGCTAAATGTAATAAGAGTTGAACTAAGTATGTCATGTGACCAGTTTTGGTTACTTTGCATTCCACATCTCCATGTTTTGTTTTGTGTACAGGAGGATAACATGGCTTTTGGAAAACCAACAAAGTATGTAAAAACATTAACTCTTTATATATAAGCCACATTTGTGATATATATTTACTTTTTAATATGAAACAAGCTCGTTAGATTAAAACATATGTCTTTGCGATGTTAAAGGTACTGGAAGCTGGATAAAAATAAAGTGTACTCCGGGGGCTCCAGCACCTGGGATACAGCTGTGCATGACGCTTCAGAAGAGTATAAACAAAGAATGGTGAAATAAACTATACTTTGTTCTGAATGCATCTCCTGTAGTTGATTTATTCTGCTTAGGCCTTGCTCATATGTCACATATTCGCTGTTTATTAAGATAAAACATAAACATCTTTGAAGCAAAACCTGCGCTCTGATAACTGACCTGTCTCTCTCTCGTCAGCATAACCTGTGCTGTGACAACTGTCACTCTCACGTTGCCATGGCGCTGAATTTGATGCGATATGATAACAGCACGTCATGGAACATGGTGAATCTCTGCCTCCTGTCCTTCATTTACAGCAAACACGTCAGGTCAGTCCAGACTTTCAGCTTCATTTTACAGACTGAGAACTGTGGAAATGGGTGTGGTGGTGTGGGGTAGCTCTAGCGTAACAATGCTAATGTGTACATTTTGTTTATTTCATTTTAAATACATATGAATTGTAGTAGAGCTATATAAACGTTACTCTCTCTCTCTCTCTGTCTGTGTTTTCAGCTTCGTGGGGTTCCTGAAGACGTGGCTGCCCTTTCTCATGATCTGTGGAGTCATCGTCACTGTTACGTTGGCTTTTAAACTCCAGTCAACAACAATGGACACAATGAACCACAGTGGATAGGACAGTGGGTTGTTGGGGGGTGGCGCTCCAGACTCACAGCACTGCAGATAAAAAGAGGCAATAGATAGAAGAAGAGTCTCAGCATTAAGTATGCCTCTGTTTACCATCACGTTTCACTGGAGTGACCCACTGCCTGTTTGGACAAAAACCGACCTCACCGAGAGACCGAACTGTCACAGGAAACGGCTCTCAACACGACGACCATCAGACTACAGTCATACCTTAACGAACAGCATCAGCATCATAGTCTTCAGTTTACTTTTTGCGTTGGAAATCTGTGCAGATAGTTGCTTTAGTCATGAAAAATATGAAACTGAAATCAAAATTCAAACAAAAAAGAAAGCCAACAATAAATAAACAGACAAAATGCACCTGAGCTTTATGATAAAACTGTTAAAAATCCACATTACTTGGTAAAATAGTAACATTCTGGCACACAAGCTACTTAGTTTTCTGTTCCGTCGGACAATAACGCGTGGCACAATACGGTGCCAGAATGTAACCGTTTTATTTTTTAAGGTGGAATGGAAAACTTGGCTAAAAAGATGGCATATATAAGACAAACGAATATATAGAAAAACACTGAAAATATCTGCTTTACCACCAACATTTAAAGTTACTTATGGAAGGTGGAGCTAGATGAGGTCATCAAGCAATTCAGCTGAACTCTGGGAAACATTTAAACTGTCACTATCTCTGACGTCATTCTTGTTTCTGTAATGTTATTTACACAATAAGTATAAAGTATCTTCTGTTTAATGCATATTTTTTAAGATGTTTATTTACATGTTGTAGGAACAAGGGCTGCTTTTCCTTTTGATCTCATGTTTTTCCATGATCTTTATTTTGTGCAAATATTTGTTGAATTTAAATATGTTTACCCTCCAAATGTACTGCTTATTTTTTATGCCACGTGTGAGTGCTATGTTCATCACAGGGTTATGTTCAAATGGATTTATTTTACTGCAGTTATGCAGTGTATTGTGGATATAATAAAATATACTGTTTTTAACAGTGGGTCAATTGGTCGCTGCCACAGAGCTCCAGGAGCGTAGTGTGTTCTCCCTGTCTCTCTGGTTTCCTCTCGTAGGCCAAACACACATGTTGGTAGGTGGATTGGTATTCAAAGGTGTGAGTGTGTGATGCCCCTCTGTGGCCCTCAACAGGGTTAAGCAGTTACAGATATTGAATGAATACGTTAAATTGTCTGCAATGCCTACAATTCCATTTTTATGTTGTTACAGTTATAAATCTGATACAGCGTTCACATTTTTGAGATTAATTCTTTTTAAACACCATGGATGTTTGAGCAGTTAGTGTTTCCGAGTACTGCTTTGGGCTAAGTACTGCCCAAATCATCAACAGCTGGCGTCTGAGGCCGGGGGGCAGATCTGTGAGCTGATGTGAAAGATCTGGACAGTTTGCATTCTTCAGTGTGTTAAATTGTTTAGCGGTGTTATGCTAACAAGCAGTGGGTGGGCCTCGTGTATCTCCGATGAAGCAGTGTTTTCTCCTTTCTGAAAAAGGCTGGAGGCAGTAGGGCATGGTCAGGGGAGGCTCACTAACGAGGACCGGAGACGATTAATAAATGGAGAGAACATCTGCTTGAAAAAATTTAACAAAACTAGTAAAAATCAAAGCATTTTCTGTTTGACCTTTATTACTTTACCTCAAAAACAAGTGTGTAAATATAACCTCATTCCAAATAACGCTAAATGATGCATTCACAGCCTTTTCTTTACATTTTAACCTTTAAAAAAAGCTAAACTTGAATTGATCTTAGTCTCAGATTTAAACCTTAGAAAAGTATCATGAAATACATTCTCTAAAAATACCTCACTGTAATTTTTCTGCCATATTCCGTTTATATATAACGACCTGAGTGTCCTTATTGCAGTAGCCCCCCTCCAGATTGATGTCCCATGTAAATTGGGCGGCCCTGCCCCTCCCCGCCGGTGGGTATTAAAGGGCTGGTGCGGCTGGTTTTGGGCTGTTCTCGGCTCTGCTCTGATGAAGAGATGAAGTGATGAGGAAGACTCCGGGTTTCTCTGACGAAGATGCTCCTGGTTTCTTTGCTGCTGTGTGTGCTGAGGTGTGTGTGTGCGTGCTGTGCCGAGTGTGTGTCGGGCTGTGAGTGTGAGGAGCTCACACAAACCGTCCGATGTGTTTCTGCGTCTCTGAGTGATGTTCCAAACACTCTTCCCAGAAACACACTGAGGTTAATAATGAGAGGGAACAGCATTCCTCGGATCCAGAGGAACTCATTCATTAGAACGGAGAACATCACCACGCTGGAGCTCACCAACAATGGGTCAGAGCTTTATTATTATATTGTTTTCCTATTTTATTTTAATTATTATTATTATTATTACTTCAATCTGATACATTTTTTACATTAATTTTTTCCCTCTCATATATAATACTCCTTTCCAGAATAACAGAGTTGGGTTCTCACGCATTCTCTGTGCTCCGGATGCTGTCTAGACTGGACCTGAGTGAAAACTGCTTGGCTCTGATCCACCCAGAGGCGTTCTCTATCTCAGGGAGTCCTCTTCAGCGACTGGTTCTAACCTCATCTCTGTTTAACTCCTCCTCCGTCAGTGACCTGGTCACCGCCCTCCGCTGGGGGGCACTGTGGAGCCTGAGAGAGCTGGACCTGTCGGAGAACCCATTGGTTCTACTGCCCCCGGGGGTATTCTCCTCACTGTCTGGCCTGCGACGCCTCCTGCTGGTGAACAGCTCTCTGACAACTATCTGCAGCGGGACGCTTTCCGGACTGGAGCGTCTGCTGGAGCTGGACCTGCGCTTTAACGGCTTACAGACCCTGGCCTCCGACGCTCTGCGAGAGTTTGAGAGACTGGGTCAGGTCCGGTTACTCCTGGGTCAGAACCCTTACCGCTGTTCCTGTGAGGCTTTGGAGCTTTCTCTCTGGATAAACACCTCACGGGTCTCAGACGCGGAAGATCTAAGGTGTTCTTCCCCACCTGGCCTGCAGGGGGTGCCTGTGAGGATGCTCGGCTCCACAGCCGCACGCTGCCTTGGTGAATCTCATGCAGACATGACTCACGTGGCCCTCCCAACCTCGTACGTGCTCCTGGGCCTGGTGCTGGGCCTGGTGGGAATGGTCTTCCTGTTGGTGGTGTATCTGAACCGTGGTGGAATCGAGAGATGGTTGACTGAACTCTACGCTGCATGCAGGGACGTTCTGGACGGGTATCATTACCGATATGAACTGGACTCGGACCCCAGACTCAGGAATCTCACCAACCAGAGCCAGCACCAAAACCAGAGTCGCCGTACAGAACATCGGACACAGCGTACACACATTCCTCAGGACACTCGCATCACACATGTTCCTGCAGACGTGAAAGTGTAGAGGATTTAAAGCTATAGTTTAAAGACAAAACATGTTAAGGGCGTTCAGTAAGTTCTGGGTGTGAATGATCTACTAATTCTGCAGGTAATTTTTATAATGGTTCTAGGTGTTGACACTTTCTGAGGGATATAAAGAAAACGTCAGCTCATTTCCATCATTAGTTTTGTTGCAATCGCTACAAAAACCTCCGCCCTCAACCCTGAGGGGTTTTACCTGCTCCCAAATCTGATGAAAGATCTCAGTGGAAAGTGATTTGAAAGCTGGAAATTGGAAAGCTAGTTGCTAGACCTAACAAATATGTTAAGTGTGATTATGTAGGAAAAGAAAAATATATATATTTCCCATTTGTTTTAATTCGTACCTACACAGAGAAGTTACTGAACGCCCCCTGTATGACACACTGGTTTACACATCATGTAGATTTTGGCACTCACACATTGTTATGGACTACACTGCGTTAGCGGCACTAAAACTTGTAGCAGATGTCTAGATAAAATTTTGTCTGCTCTTTATTCCATTTCTATGGAAACAATATTACCACTGGCCCTATCACCTGGAGTTTGCAGTTCGAGTCCAGGCGCTGCCTCAGCTGTCCAAAGCTGGAATCCTAGACAGCATATTTGGTCTCAATCTTTGGGTGCATAGGACATCCCCCTCTCCCCTGACTGCCTGTGGTGCTAGTTAGCATGTGCATCCATCAGCTGATGTGACAGATCTGGGGAGATTGCATTCTCCTACACACTAAACTATTCGGAGGTTTTGAGTTAGCACAAGTTGGAAAAGAAAGGTCTTGGAGGAAGCACATCTTTGACACCCTGTGTAGTTGGAGGAGATGCACTCACAAGTGAAGTTAGACAAGTATGAATTGGGAAGAAAATTGGGCAAAAGTTGTGGATGAACAATTAAAAAAAAAGTATTAAGGATTTGAACTCAGCTCAGACCAGAAACCCCAACCTCATTACCAACCAGCAAGAAATACTACACATGACCTTTTAAATCACTTTACAGTGAGCTTTTGGAGTGCAAATGGCACTAAAACAATAATGGGATTATAACGCCATGTTAGTGTCAGGTTAGCAATGGTGTATGCTAATGTATTATGGCAGCTCTAGCTTAAACACAGTCTTCAGGTAAATTCTTTTTTATTTATAGATTTACTATGAATGAAGTAGATTTATGTAGCCTTTTAACTTCCCAGCTAACAAAATGGCATCCAGCTAATATTAGCTTAGCATGTCCTTAAAACATTCACAGAATTTGCAAGGATATTGTTGTGTAGGGTCCCAGAAAGTGTTCAAGAGAACACGTTTCATACAATATCATGTTTTAACCAACACAGGACCATGTGTGTTGATATCTTCAAAAGACATCCACAAAGAAATGGACCAAAACAGAACATCAGCGAATGTTAAGGGGACGTCATTTGTTAGCTGGGTTGTTGACAGCTTTTTTTTAAAAAATGAAGCAATACTATAATAGTGAGATCCTTCTCTTAGCTAGCTATGGTAGCTAGACTAGCAGCTAGCTAAGCATGTTTATGCATGGTTAACATTTTTTCTGTGACAACCAATGTGTTATGGAACATTTTTCATCATGGAATGGAGGGGTTGAGGGAGGTTTAATGGTTTTTTTACGTGTTTTGTGGGTGTAGGTTATTTTGAGATATTGTATGAATCTTATGAGGGCATTTGTGAATCCATGTTGAGGTCTTCTGAGGGGTTCAGGTGTATTTTAATGGGTGTGTAGTGGTGTTTTGACATATTGTAGAGGCTTTCTGAGGGGTTTACGGTTGTGTTGATGGATATGTAGGGGTGTTTTGACAGTTTGTGGAGGGCGTCATCTGAGGGGTTCAGGCAATGCTGGAGAAGTTAGAAGTGCTCTGAGGGGTTTTTGCATTACTGGAGTTTGTAGAGTTTGTAGGTCGACGATGAGAAAGTGGAGCAGAGTGAAAGATCACCTCCTCTCTGTCTGACATCTCACACACACACACACACACACCTGAAACACGAGCTGCACACACGTGCATGTTTGCAGGAGATGAGAGTTAATGACTGTAATGGATCAAACCAGGACATGAGATATTAATGTATGTCTGAATCTGGAGAATAAATCACACTGTTCTTCAGAGCAGTGGAGACCTGGAGCAGAGTCTGGATTTCACAAAACTCACACAATAATAATTTAACAGAAAATGGCCCTGTAAAGGGGAGAAATGTAAAGTGTGGTGTAAAACACTGCATGGATTTTATATGCAATAAAAAATCATACCATTCAATCGGAGTCTGAACGTTACTGCTTTGAATCTGTACCATTTTTCATTGATAAGAGGAGATTCATCCATTTTTAAAATAACATTCAGAAGCTTCTGTGTATATTTTGATGTGATTTAGAGGAGTTTAGTGGGATGTAGGATGTACAAGAAAATATTCTAAAGGGTCTAAGTGATGTTGTGCAGGTATATAGAGGATCTTTAGGTACTTTAGTGCCGTTTGGGGGAGTGTAAGAGGTTTTATGTGTGTCTTGAGGGAATTATAGTACATTCTGCGGAGTTTTGAGGGGTATTAGAGATGTTGGGCGTGTTTAATGGGGATGTAAATCATTTTGAAGACGTTTATGATTTGTATGTGGTGGCAGAGTATTTAAAAGTGTTCTAGGTTTTTATTTCAGGGGACAGCATGTTTTAAGGGGTTTCTCCGAGTGTTTTGGGGGTTTATACTACAGCAGAAAAAAAGACTATTAAGTAAACAATAAAATTTACATGATTATAATAATGATATGAAAACGTTATGTGACCAAATCAGTGGTGGGGAAAATGATCTAATTAATTAAAAAATGACATTAAAGAATCAATTTCAGCAGAGACTGTTCAGCCTGTTAGGCTAAGGCTGGAGCTGTGATGTCACTCAGTACCCGTGGTGCATTCAAGCTCTCTCCGATTCTCTGTTTTAAATTCGGTGGGAAACAATCATCAGCATTCTCAAAAACATGCGTAAGTATAACTCCACGTCTCCAGGGAAATGTTATTAACGTTTTACCGAACAGTCATATTATTTTCCCCAACATTTAAAAAAACTTTTCATTTTGACTTTGAAAATGTGCAAAACATGATTTTCCCACAGTAGCTTTACATTTGTTTTTATTAAGATTTTTAAAAACACAACTGATATATTTAATAATATTATTATTATTTTGTGTGGTTTGAGCAAACATGAAAAATAAAACATCTGAAAACAGCTAGAATAGAAAATATGACATGGCTCTGTTATGAAATAGGTTCGTGTTGTTGTGTGTAAACGGGGAATCCCGGGCAGAGTTTTAGCTCTTGAACGCAGCACGGTCCTCACCTGTAATCCAGGTAAATCAGGTGAGAGCGGAGATAGAACCGAGCTTTTACCGAGAACCGGAGCCGATAACCCGGATCTACTGCTCAAGGGGTTCCATTTAGGTCCAGGCTAAGAGCTTTGGATAATGATTAGTGAGTAATAGATTATACGTTTGTCAAAAATAAAGTAATTACCTTCACTTCCGTGATCTTTACTCTCAGACGGTGAATTCAAAACAACTGAGGTTTTTCAACTAAAGCCTATGAGGTGAGTCAACACATCTCCAGTTAACATTTACTGTACTTTTAGGAGTTTTATGAGGAAGTAATAGACCATTTGGAGCAGCAGAGTGATTGGTTGATCCAGTTAGACGTTTAAAATTGGATAAAATATGGTTCTATGTTCTATTTCTTATTGGATTCCTCCGTTCCACCTTAAATGCAGTACAATAGCAACAGACTTTGTTTTGTTGCATTGTGACAATCCATCTTCCGTTAATTTAATAACTGAATTGTTCATTCCACCTTAAACAGTGCATTTAGAGTGCCTGTAGGTTGTATGTTCGCTGACAGTCTCTACTCAATTAGTTTCCTATTGGAATTCCCCGTTCCACCTTAAAATCCTCAGGCGCCAGAATGTCATTTCTGCTGCATTTAAGGTGGAACGAAATAACGTAAACGAAAGAAGTCTATTTCGGCCCCCGCTAATTAATCTGGGTTAGCATCCACCTTTACTCACTCAAGTTCGGAACGTTTTAAGGTGGAACAAAATTCCAAGAAATAGCTTTCTGTGTTTTATTGACTCATCCTTGAATGGCATCCTGGTAATAATGCCCTGAGGAGGGAGGTGGCTGCTGTAAAAATAGTTTAAAATGTTTGGAAGGGGAGTTTTGGTAGTGAATGATGTGGGAATGCAGGCAGATGCCAGTTTTTCTTGTGTAATTCAGTCAGAAAAATACACATTTTTGCAATGTAGAAACAGACATGCTGCTCCAACTAAATTTACAATACAAAAAAATACGTACATTAAAATCCAGGTAACCCAGTGTCACCTAATCATTCAGCCACAATAAATACAAATAAAATGTAACATCTGTAAAATATTGATTCGGATGTAAAAAAATATATAGGGCCTGTTTTTCGGTGCATAAAAGCAATTAAACATTGTGTTTTCAGGTCCTGACCGTGGTGTGCCATGCCGGGCCACAGCTCCGTGCCAAACCACAAGTCCCGCTCCCACGCTCAAGGTACGGGACGATGCAGGCCAGAGGGCTTCCGGCAAGGACGCACCAACTCCAGAGACAGTGCCACCAGTCAAGAGTCATACCGGGAACACTACAATTATCAGCAGGAATCATCCCGAGAATACCAGAGTGTTCCCCCCGAAACACACAGGAATCACTACGGTTCTCCCATGGAAACATACAAGGAATCTTATCGGGAATACCACGGCACATTTCAGGATTCATACCGAGATCACAAAACGTCTTCTCAAGAACCATACCAGAACCACCATGGTGTTCCACAAAACGTTTACCGGGATCACAACAGCCCTGGGCATGACCTGTACTGGGATCACCGCGGCACTGGCCAGGAAGCCTCTCGGGAGCGCAATGTTCCTAATCAGGAGTTTTCCAGAGAACAGTACTGCGACCGCGCACGAACTATCGACGTTCAGCCGTCCGCCAACCCTCCGCCCCGATACGCTAACGGACGTGGATCTGAGTCCCTGGGCTTTATCCCAGGCTCGGCAGCGGCAGCACCGGTGGCAGGAGGTCGGGCCTGTGGATCCTGCTCCTCTATGGGATGGAGCGGCTGCAGGGCTTTTTTGTGCTGCGTTCTCACCTGCGGCATTTACGGAAACCGGCAGCCGTGTTTACCTGCGAACGAGAGCTCCACAGACAACCCACCCAAATCTGACCCTGAGCCTCGCAGAGCCGGTAACCTCGCCATATCCAACCCCACCTGCGGCGTAACGATGGAGCCCAGCAAGCAAGCGCCGCAGCTGCCCAGTTCCGAAAGCTTCCGCTACCGGGACGTGTACCTGGCCGGGAAGAAGGTGGTGTACCCTGCAAACTCTGAGGCCCCTCCCCGCCGCAGCAGAAACACAGGTAAAGGAGAGAGCCAGCGGCCCGTCAGCAACACCAGCGTCTACTCCCGAGAAGACCTGGACTTGGATGACATGGACGACGGCGGCACGGACATAGACTCGCTCATCACCAAGAAGCTGCTGGAGCTCTACAAGCTTCACCAGATCGAACAGCTGGCCAAATGCACTTCTGATCAGTCGTTTTCCCGCAAGACCAACGAGATCAGCGACCTGATTAACAGCATCGCTCAGGACTACAACCTGGAGGAGCAGGAGGCTGAATGCAGGCTGGTCCACGGAGTCATACGCATCAGCACCCGCAAGTACAGGTCTCGGGATGCGCTGATGCCAGCCAGCACCAGGAGAGATGGGACTCTGCCTGACAGCGGCAACGAGACCATGACCTTCACTTTCAGCAATGGTGAGAGGAACATTAAGAGGTCCGCAGCTGTAATTTATCACTGATTCCAACGCATCTGCACCAAGAAGATATTGTGCAAGGCAGATCTTTACACTTAACTACATTCCTTTAGGTCTGAGTCAAGCCTAAACAATAGAAAGACACTTTGGGCTTAAGTTATCCAGCTAAATCTAAAGCCCTTCTTTTTTGCCACACCCTCCAGGTGCTCAGTGCCTCACCAGCTGATGCTCATATGGTATCAGTATCATTGCACATCAATAAAAATAGAGCCAAAGTGATTCCTGACAACTCTTATTCCATTAGTTTTCACTGCTTTGTGTTTTTAACTTCTGACCATACGTTTGTGTATTTCAGCAGAGCCCGAGGTGCAGGTGTCCGAGTTGACGCCGTCCGATGAACTCGCTCGGAAAATGAGAATGCACAGTGGCCGAAGTGGTGAGTCTCGCACTTTCTCAGAGTTTCTCACTGTATCCCACCACACTGCAGGCAAAGAGCCTTGGATATGATTTTCTATCACCACTCAGAATCATCCCATAGAGTGTCATCACTCCGGAGAACACACTCCCGGGGCGCCACAACTCAGTACTCGGTCCTGGGGAGCTTTATACCCCTCCAACCCATATTTGGAACTACACACGGTAAATTAGACCTAGGTTCATGTGCAGATGCTTCTCGAGATGCCCCGTATTTTTTAGGGGACGCCCAGAATGAAGAGCACAAGGAGCAGTGTGGAGCAGTGTGTTTTCTCCTCTTTTCTCATGTCCGCGCTGTGTCGGGAGAACAACATCCTAGGAGCCTCGTCTCTGCTCCCGAGGCTGTCGTCCGTCTCTTTGTCTTCGTCTTGGACGCTGGCGCTCTAGCTCCTCGGCTCGTTTTTCAGACGCTCAGAAATCAGCTCTCGGCGCTTTGTCCTGGGCCAGCTCTCACGTCTCGCTCCTTCATTATGTCATTTACTGATCGTCTCACCTTTCAGAGCCAGGTGAAGGAATGTGTTTATGATTCTAAGGAGGGGGAAAAGTGCCAGGTGTCATTTTACAGCGCCGGAGAAAAATGGACAAAAAACACTCTTATGGAAGCTGCTTGAGTAACGTTTAAAAGATGAACAGAGATGGGATTAATGTCTGTGAGGATGATGATTATTTCTTTTTTTTCTTTCCACATTAGTTCCTTTTATGATCATCGTTGCGTTGAATAATTTGAATATTCGACTACTTGTAATAATAATATATATTTCTAAATATTGTTTGCATATATAATACGTTTAAAATATCTTAAAGGGGACATAGTCTCTCCTTCGCCACGAGGGAACGGAATTCTGGGTCTTAACAATGAGCCGCTCGTTGTTCACCCCGAACCTGAGCACGCAGCAGTGTTCTCCCCCTGTGTAAACAGCCTGTTCCTTTAAATGATAATGAGCCGCACGCTGTTCGCCCCGACCCTGAGCACGCAGCAGTGTTCTCCCCCTGTGTAAACAGCCTGTTCCTTTAAATGATAATGAGCCGCACGCTGTTCGCCCCGACCCTGAGCACGCAGCAGTGTTCTCCCCCTGTGTAAACAGCCTGTTCCTTTAAATGATAATGAGCCGCACGCTGTTCGCCCCGACCCTGAGCACGCAGCAGTGTTCTCCCCCTGTGTAAACAGCCTGTTCCTTTAAATGATAATGAGCCGCACACTGTTCGCCCCGACCCTGAGCGCGCAGCAGTGAGGAGCGAGGAGCAGAAGCTCTAGTAAAGCCACAGCACTGGGAAGAGATTGTGTGACGTACTCAGTTTGTAGAGTGTTTTAATCTCTAGTTAGAACCGGATCAGTGCTGGGAGTTGTGTGTGTCTTGTGTGTTATGTTTGTTATAAAGTGTGTGTTGGTGTTTTGTGCCCACAGCTTATTACTCCAGCTCAGCAACAGACTCTTCAGGAGCACCACTGCTGTGCTGACCACTCAGCTGAATCACAGACCACTGGGGCTCGGTTACAGACCAAACAACTGGACCACTGTGAGTGGACTAGACACTGCACGACATCGAGTATAGACCTCTCCACTGGACTTAAGGTAGCACAGCTGGATAATAGATGGCACCGCCGGCTAGGAACCACCCCGATGATTTAAAGGCTGGACTGCTGGGACCACTAGAGACACCTTGAGTGAATTAGAGACGGTAAAACACTCCAATAAATGATAGATCACTCAGCTGGACTAGAGCCTACTTAACTGGACCTAAGAACGATTGGATGGACTTGAGGCCTTTAGACTGGATTAGATACTGGGAGTTGGACTGAGACCACACAGCTGGATTAGAGATGACTCAACTGGGCCAGAGTCCACACATCTGAGTCCAAAATGTCCACCTGGACTTGGATTTCAGACCAATCAGGCAGATTACAGACTGTAGAACAGAACTACAGACCATGTGGCCAGATTAAAGACTGTCCAGCTGGATAAGAGACTGCTCAGTTATGCAGAGTTCATGTAACTGCACTAGAGACTCCTCAGTTTAATAAGAGACCAGAGATTAGTCTCATGGATTACAGACTGAACAACTGGATTGAGGACTACTCGGATGGTCTACAGACCACTGGATTATAAACTGCTCTGCTCCAGTCATCCCTCTTTATCCTGTAGTATTTTATAAGATTAAAGAAGTGTGTGTGTGTGTGTGGCTGATGGGATTAGACTGAGGTTTTTAAAGCGCAGCTTGTGTCTTGAAGCAGAAACAGTGCCTTTGCCGTGTGCTGTGTTTATGTATCGCGTCCCTGCAGCTGTTTTTTATCCGCTCTGTTTTTAAACCTCTCTCTCTCCCTCCCCTTGCGTTTTTCTCGAGCAGATGCTTCTGCTGCTGGAGTTCTGTCCGACCGAGCGTCTGATGGATGGTTGATTTCAGCTTTGAAATGTGTTGCTGCTTCTTTTTCTGACCGTCCTCCTGTTACACCTCGCTGAGGTTATTTTAGTTTTGTTTTTTTAACTGAGATTATTTTAGTCGTGTTACAAACTCTTAATTTTTTAAAGTTAATTCTCCTGCTGTGGTTGGGTTTGGACGTGACCCACGTGTTTCTGTTTTGCTCACATTTTTAGCACGTTACGGTGTTTCAAATGTTTTGTTTGTTTGTTTTTACATGAATAAAAAGGAATGCTCTCTATCTGCTCTCTGTTGTTTTCACGCATCAACACCACACTGTGTTGGACATGTTCTTGAACTGAAAGCGAGGGACGTGTGGACAACGTGACTGACTCCTGATTTATTTACTTAGAACTGCACTGTGTTTGGAGGCTTCTCTGTCTGTCTCTCTCTTTCTTTTCCTGTCTCTCTTCCTCTTTCTCATTCTTTTTCTCTCTCTCTCTCTTTCTCTTTCCCTCTCTCTTTCTTTTCCTCTGTCTCTCTTCCTCTTTCTCTCTCTCTTTCTCATTCTTTTTCTCTCTCTCTCTCTTTCTTTTCCTCTGTCTCTCTTCCTCTTTCTCTTTCTCATTCTTTTTCTCTCTCTATCTCTTTCCCTCTGTCTCTTTCTCTTTCCCTGTCTCTCTCTTTCTTTTCCTCTCTTATTCTTTTTCTCTCTGTCTGTCTCTCTCTTTTCCACTGTCTTCTTCCTCTCTTTCTCTTTTCCTCTGTCTCTCTTCCCCTATCTTTCTGTCTCTCCCTTTCTGTTTACCTTTTTTTATTTACATTTGTTTAAATTCTCTTTTATTCTCTTTAAAGGTTTACTCTAGTTTTTTTATATTCTTTTACTGCCTCTCTCTCTCTCTCTACTGTCTTTTTATCCTTCTCTTTATCTAGTCTTCTTTCTCTCCTCCCCCCTTTTGCTTCCCTTTCTGCATATTTCTGGGAAGATATTCTCCTGTGTGTGTGTGTGTTTGTTTGTGAACTTGTTTGTCAGGTTTGACTAAAGAAAGGAAATCAAATCTGAGTTAGTTGGAGGAGCAGTGTGTGGAGGAGGGGCTCAGTTTTTAAGCGCCACTCTTTTACTCTGATGTCACAGCTGTGCTGAGATCATTTTTTTTTAAATAGAGAGAATACAGATGTTGCATTGAACTCTATAGGTTTAGTCGTTAGTTTTGTTTTTGTTGGTGAGGAATTTAAAAACCCACTGCATTTATACAGTACCAGCCCTAACTGAGCTACTTTTTTAATTCCACCTTAAATGGTGCTGCATTTAAATTCTGACACCTGTAGAAAAAGAACCAGAATTGTTTTGTTCTACCTTAAAAAAATGCAGCAGTTGGTTCCTTATTGAACAACCTCTTATTCTAATTTTCTGTGCTATCTTAAATTATGCAGCAGCTGGAACCTCAACGGCCAATGTCTTATTTTTATTTCCTGTTCCACCTTAATCTTCCATTTCATGCCTTTTATAGTGAGTTCTCTCTCTCGCTCTCTCTCTCTGTGTGTGTGTGTGTGTGTGTGTGTAAAAGCAGGTTTGACACAGAGTTCCACTTCAAGTCACGGCCAGGTCAGTTCTGGTAAAATGCTATGTATTATTTAATTTTTTATCTATTTGTTAAGTTTAACCAAGTGGAAACACACACACTACTAAAAAAGTGCAATACTTAGACGGCGTGTCGTTATTTCCGCCCAGAAAACCAATAAAAACGTGCATTTGATCAGGAGTGCGCAAATATTTGCATGCTGTAACAAATGTGTCCTGAAATAGGCTTCTGATTATAATTCAACTATGACGCAGTCTGGTGCTATTCCACAGTTGGCCACACGGCGGCGCCACAGTTCTTACAGGTCTTTTGAACGGTCACAATTCATTCAGTATTTGGAAACACAACAAAAAATGTAAAGAAATAGTGAATAATCTGATAATATTCTTACACTTCCTCTTCACAACAGTAATTATTAATAATAATTAAATAAATTAAACACATTATTTATCAAATCTAAAATCTCTAATCAGTGTCAGAGTGAAGGGCCCTCAGTAAACTGCTGACCACCCTCTACACCAGGGGTCGGCAACCTTCACCACTCAAAGAGCCGCTTGGACCCGTTTCACACAGTAAAGAAAACACTGGGAGCCACAAAACCCTTTTAAAATTTTAAATGAAATAACACTGAGCATAACAGGGTTTTTTGTCTTTGTGCTCTGTATAAACAAACTACACTGTGTTACATTTATGAAACCAACGAACGACTGCAGAGAAAATGAAATAACATTTCTGCATTCAACAAAACATTTTTAACTCCGAAAAAATGACGTTGTGTTGACGGTTAAAATACTCAATGTCTATTTGAGTCCCTATAGTAATGGAAAAAAAACGCCGAACATAAATTATCCCCTGGCAGCAAACAACACTGCTGTCCTCTCTCTGCGTGCCGTCATTATTTTACTGGCGCCGTGCAGTCAGCGGTCAAAAAGTTCAAGAAACCGCACACTGCCGGGTGTCGCACATTGGAAGTTGTGACGTGTATTAAGAGCGACAAAAATATTTTAAATATTAAATATTAAATTATTTTAGATATTAAAAGATCGCCATAATCTTCATAGAATTACATTTTGAAAATAAACGAACCAAATTAATAATGATTTTAATTAAATACCCATTAATTATTTTCAATAGCTGAGCCGCATCAGAGGGATCAAAGAGCCGCGGGTTGCCGACCCCTGCTCTACACAGCGCCATCGTCAGGCAGAGGAGCTCATTCAGCAGCAGACTCCACGGACTCATCTCAGCACTGCAAATAATAATCCTGTGACTTTACTGTACCCCGGACAATTGAATAGACTCACCCCTCTATATTTCGGCAAAGAAAGTGGCAAGGAAAACCCCCCTCAGCTGAGGAAGAAACCCTGGGAGGAACCAAGGCTCAAAAGGGGAGGCAATCCTCCTCTGGTCAAACTATACACAAATAATTGACAAAGGTCCCTATACCCTCACATAAGTCTGCTGTTATGATGATGTGTAGTATTCTCTAGGAACATATTTTGATAAAATGTCATCATTATTTGTATGATTTCACTTTCAGTGTGTTATTGTCTGCGCTGGCCTTGGACAGTGTGTGGTGACCGCCTCCTTTGGCCTTCACCAAAACCTGAATTTATGACAAAGGTGAAGGACAGTTGTCTACACCACGTGACATGTGTCCATTCTGGACTCTGGACGTCAGGTTTTATTCTGTTTCTCCTGTTTTTATACTGTTGTGTTTTTTATTAACAGTTCTCCCTTAAATTCAGCCAGAAGTCCCACCTCCAGTGGGAAAGTTTGAAATGGGATAGAAAATAAATACTTTCCCAAATACAGTGAGTAAAATTTTAAAAGTTGTTGGTCAATAAACAAAGAAAATAAATAAGATTTTTTAATAAAATCCTGGATTTTTGTTCTAAGTCTTATTCTAATTTTATGTTCCACGTTAAATAGTGCAGCATTTGGTTTTGTATTGGCCCATGTCTTAGTCTAATATTATGGTCCAACTGGTGAGGGGATTGAGGATGAATTAGGTTCCTCAATGAATGCATTCCACCTTAAATATGAAATTCATGATAACTGATATAATAGATTTCTTTGGCAATTGAGCAATGAACATAAGAGCGGCACGGTGGTGCAGCAGGGAGTGTCGCAGTCACACAGCTCCAGGGACCTGTAGGTTGTGGGTTCAAGTCTGTGAGGACTGTCTGTGAGGAGTGTGGTGTGTTCTCCCTGTGTCTGCGTGGGTTTCCTCCGGGTGACTGTCTGTGAGGAGTGTGGTGTGTTCTCCCTGTGTCTGCGTGGGTTTCCTCCGGGTGACTGTCTGTGAGGAGTGTGGTGTGTTCTCCCTGTGTCTGCGTGGGTTTCCTCCGGGTGACTGTCTGTGAGGAGTGTGGTGTGTTCTCCCTGTGTCTGCGTGGGTTTCCTCCGGGTGACTGTCTGTGAGGAGTGTGGTGTGTTCTCCCTGTGTCTGCGTGGGTTTCCTCCGGGTGACTGTCTGTGAGGAGTGTGGTGTGTTCTCTCTGTGTCCGCGTGGGTTTCCTCCGGGTGACTCTCTGTGAGGAGTGTGGTGTGTTCTCCCTGTGTCTGCGTGGGTTTCCTCCGGGTGCTCTGGTTTCCTCCCACAGTCCAAAAACACACGTTGGTAGGTGGATTGGAGACTCAAAAGTGTGTGAGAGTGCATGTAATGGGTAGTTCCATTAAGAAGCTAAATTAGGATTTGTCCTGTGAACTGCATACAGGCTACTGCCACTGTTTGTTGTGTTTTAGGTGCAACATTTAAGGTGAAATAAAAAAATGACTTTAACGAGTGTTTTAAGGCCTTCATTTTGTAATCTCTTGTGTAAACAGTCCATCTGCCCTGAATAGTGAGCTCCATCTGTTGCTTATCTAAACATATCCAACTGTTCTGGACCTGCTTATTTTACACATTTTTTGACTGATGGACCTTCAGTTCCCTTTGACCTGTTTGGACCACATTAAGCTAATTCATACTGCTATGAATGACAGCCTATATGGACTTCAGTCATTAGAAGGTCACCTGTTCGATCCCCAGTAGTGCCTCAGATATCCAGGACCTATTTTTTGCCTCATTATGCATGTTGCATACAGCCGGAGATTTTCTGTGTCACACGTGTTCTCACAGCTGCAAATGTTTTGCGTGGTTTAGGCATGGGGCAGCGCATGTGCAGAGGGCATGGCCTGAATTCACTGTGAATACTCTGGAACATTCCTGGCTCTATTTACACATGGGCTCATCACCCAGAACGTATACCAGGGGACAAACAGGAAAAAATATAGATTTAATTTATTGATTTATTAATTTTAAAATTTAATACACTCTGTCCAAGGGTGTGTGAGAAGTTTCTGTTTGCCTGCAGTGTGTGAGGGAAGTGTGTGTGTGTGAGTGAACGAGAGAGAGTTTGTAAGGTGTGTGTGTGTATTGCTGGGTTATTGACCTCCAGACTTCCGCTCAACAAACATAAGGAGCAAACGGTGCCAGGCACACACACACACCGCCACGGTAACGTAACTTTTTATGGTGCAGTATAGTACAAGGTACTGTACTGAACCTTGAAAACTAATAAAAGTATACATTAAATTATAAATGTTCATTTTTGGGGAAAAAAAGCAAAACTTTTATCTCCCTTTCGGACATTTTCTATTTTGATTTCTAAGTTGAAACACCTGATTTATTATAATGAAGGGACCAAAAGGACTGTTAAACGTTATTTTTATATAAACTTTATTTAGTTCGTTATTTTTCCTTTTTACTGTTGACTTACTTTTCTGGAGAAATTTTACAGAGGAATTGCAGTTAAACTTTTAGTTAAACACTTTATTAGAAAAAGTTTGCCCTCTCACAGCTCAAACAGGTCTCTGCTGTAAACACAGGACTCCTACAACTCGCAGGGTTCTGTCAGTTGAGGTGAACGGGCAATGCATCATTGGCTGCTCCCCACAGTCCCACCCCCACTAAAGCACATGCAGAGCAGGCAAAAACAACGTGTGGGGTCTGCGGGTACACCACAATAATAATAAAAAAAACGTAGTATTTACTCTACTCTAAATGTTTGTAATGTCTAAAATTGACCTCAGCCACAAAAAAAGTCGGACTGTATTTTGATCAGCTTTTTTACTATTTCTGTTATTCATTCATTCATCCATTATCTGTAGCCCTTATCCAGTTCAGGGTCGCGGTGGGTCCAGAGCCTACCTGGAATCATTGGGCGCAAGGCGGGAATACACCCTGGAGGGGGCGCCAGTCCTTCACAGGGCAACACACACTCACACATTCACTCACACACACTCACACCTACGGATACTTTTGAGTCGCCAATCCACCTACCAATGTGTGTTTTTGGACTGTGGAAGGAAACCGGAGCACCCGGAGGAAACCCACGCAGACACAGGGAGAACACACCACACTCCTCACAGACAGTCACCCGGCGGAAACCCACGCAGACACAGAGAGAACACATCACACTCCTCACAGACAGTCACCCGGCGGAAACCAACGCAGACACAGAGAGAACACACCACACTCCTCACAGACAGTCACCCGGAGCAAACCCACACAGACACAGAGAGAACACACCACACTCCTCACTGGAATTGAACCCACAACCTCCAGGCCCCTGGAGCTGTGTGACTGCGACACCTACCTGCTGCTCCTGCCTCTCTGTAATTAATATTAATATTATTATTATGTTATTAGATTAAAACTAAATGATACTTTATTAAATGAAGTCATGATACATTCAAATCAAGAGCATTATCAGGACTGTGTTCCTCTTTACTGCAGTAAATGACTCTAATCTTATCATAAGAATTTACTCTTAATGCTGGAACATTGCTGTGAGTATTTGTTGGCATCCAGGCTTTACATAAACATCAGTGTGATCAGGAGCTGGTGTTGGATGATCAGTTTGGATCACAAACACCACCCTAACTCATTCCTTTAGAGAACACGGTTCCACTGACCAATCTTTCGAGGCCTTGTACCCCTCTGGCACTGGACGTAGTGACCTTAGACACGTGTGTTTTCAGTGAATGTCATTATAGATTCTACAGTGAGACAACTTTAAATTTACTGAATGAAATTGTGGTGGACGTTTTCTCAAAGACAAACAACAATTTGTAGAAAAATAGATTTTATTTCAAGAACATCAAGAATATTCAAGAAGAACTGAAGTCATCAAACAGACAGTCTCTCAGAGACTAAAACAATCTCCTCCTTTACATCAAAGCAGAGGCTTTTAACGGTTAATAAACATCTATAACACTTTATAAATGTTATAAAAAATTCAAAAATGTTCCACACGTTTATAAATGTTGATAAAAATGTATAAATCTTTTTTTCAACAGATCCTTCTCCTGTATCCACCCTTTCATTCAAAAGATCTAATAAAGACGACTCCCCAAATATTTGTAACTTGAAAAACTAATTTTAAAAGGTGCAAAGCAACTGTCTGTAACACAACCTTGTATCTCTATTTTGGTTGCTTTTGTTTTACATCATTTAACATTCAGCTCTGTCTGCTATAATTGTACGATGAATGGACCAATAGAAACAGTCCAAATAACTGAAAACCAAATGTTGTTTTTAATTCTCCTTCATTTAAACGTAAGAATGTCGACCTAAAGTTCCCAAAGAGATACAATGTTTTGTTCTGACAGCGACAAAAAAATAAAATAAAATACATGAAAGCGTGTAAACAGCGTAAACAGTGTAAAATCCCATAGCAGACAATGACCGACTGATCTTCCCTGATTAACAGAGGTGAGTAACTAGTTACATTTGTACTTTCCTGAGCCTTTTCAAATAATTCTGTTCAAGTTCTTCAGAGAGTCAAGATCTCCTCTCTTTTCTGTTCATAGGTACTCCGTTATTTCTCCGGGCATGTGTGTGTTTTTGTGTATTTTTGTGTTTGTTTGTGTGTGTACCAGGAATATATCTCATTGTGGGGACCAAAACTTGTTTACACACTCATGTTGTGGGGACTTGTCTTTCCTGTGGGTGTCCTCTACCTATGTACATCATTACATTTTAAAGTGAATGGTAAGACAGTAGTACTTTCATTTATTGTCTGTAAGCTCTTATACAGTTCAGGGTCTCAGTGGCTGCACAGAATCATTGGTTGCAAGGCGGGAACACACCCTGGAGGGGGCGGCAGTCCTTCACAGGGCGACACACACTCACACATTCACTCACACGGACACTTTTGAGTCGCCAATCCACCTACCAATGTGTGTTCTTGGAACGTAAGAGGATACCGGAGCACCCGGAGGAAGCCCACACAGACACAGGGAGAACACACCACACTCCTCACAGACAGTCACCTGGAGGAAACCCACGCAGACACAGGGAGAACACACCACACTCCTCACAGACAGTCACCTGGAGGAAACCCACGCAGACACAGGGAGAACACACCACACTCCTCACAGACAGTCACCTGGAGAAAACCCACGCAGACACAGGGAGAACACACCACACTCCTCACAGACAGTCACCCGGAGGAAACCCACGGAGACACAGGGAGAACACACCACACATCTCACAGACTTATAGTACTTATGGAAAAGTTAATGGTTAGTCACTACAAGATGAATGGCAACGTATGTAAAGTCCCCACAGTTCACAGATACAAGACTTGTGTGTGTGTATATATTTGTTCCTGCAGCTGTGATTTTGTGTTCATGTGCATGCGTTACTGCAGGTGCATGCTTCTCCAGGGGACTGTTCCAGCAGCTTTGTGTGCCTCCAGGTGTTGTCCAGATGTGTGTGTGTGTTCCACCAGGTCTGTGTTTACCTGCTGAAGAGCATGTCCGTCAGCAGGTCCAGGAGGTGAACCTGGCTGATGATTGGCCGGAAGAAGAGCTCGGTGATGAGGGCCGGAGTGATGGTCTTTAGGGAAGACGCAGCGAGCAGGAGACGAGCAAACCGTCCTTGATCTTCTGGATGAAGAAGATGCAGGACTTCTTGCAGAGCGAGTTGAGCCTCCTGCTGCAGCCCCTCCACGAACAGCGCCGCCCGCAGGCCAGGAACATCTGTACAAGAGACATGTACCAATATAACCGCGTTAATATCTGGGTCTTTTTTTCCCTGACATACCACTCATCAAGTCCGCTGCAGTGGGGGTCAGGCTGATGTTCGGAGCTCTAGGGCTAAGCTGGACCTGTCTGTACCAGTGCTTTTGTTGACCAGATTTAATTCTTGATCCAGCTTATGTGCAGAGCTCCGTACATGGGCATAACCTCCACTACAGTTCTGAGAGGTCGTGTGTGACTCTATCAGTTTCTGTGATCCCAAGCAGAACCCCAACCCCCCCGTACCTGGGTTGAAGATGATGGTCCCTTTCAGGTAGGCATACTCCTTGGGGCTGAGGTCCAGACTCCAGAACCTCTTGAGGCAGGACTTGAGTTTCTGGACGCCGGCGAGGGTTGGCTGTTCTCGGGGTTGCTCCTGGGCATCCTGGTGGTTGAGGAGGATTTGTTTGAGCATGCTGGGCGCTGGCGTGTCCTCCACCTCGAAGGCGACCCTCTCCTGTGCCAGGCCCAGGAGGAAGAGCGGCGTCCAGCAGTTCTGCAGAAGCAGCAGCTGGTCCTTGGCGGGGAGCTGCTGGAAGGCCGGCAGGCTCTTCATGAAGCAGATGGTCTTCACCAGGACGCTGGACGCCAGGGAGCACGTGTCTCCAGGTGTCCGAAGTCTTACGGTCCTGCGGGTCTCGCAGTGGCAGCGGTTGGATGGGGAGTAGCTCGGGGTTCTCCTGGACGGTTCTCCGCTGTGGGACCGACTCAGGATGTTGAAGAGGATGGCGTTCGGGCGCCGGTTTGAAACGTCAGAACACTGACATTCGTAATCCATGGTGATGGACAAGAGGAGGAGATGGTGGTGATGATGAGGATGATGATGAGGATGATGTGTCAGACTATAGATGTCTGGAACATTTACACCGTCTAGGACTAGGTTCTACCTCTAGAATAAGACTGAGGGTGGAACATGCTGCATGGCTGTTTATAAAGGCCTTTTACTGGGTTAAACTCATGAACTTTGACCTGCTATACTACACTCTCCCTCTCTCTCGCTCACTCTCTTGGTCTCTCTCTCTCCCACAGAGAAAAACAACTCCCCTGTGGAGCCGGTGAGGGAGGAGATAAGGACTCTGGCCTGCGGTGGCCCAGAGGGACAACACACACAGAAAAAGACAAGAGAAGAGGTGAGTACAGCGTCTTAAACACATCCTCCAATTAATTAATGAGTGCAGGAAAAGTTCCTGGAGTCTGAGCTCTTTAAGCTCCTTCAGGAGTGAGTGAGCTAGCAAGTGAATGAGCGAGTGAATGAGTGAGTGAATGAGTGAGCAAGTGAATAAGTGATCGAGCGAATGAGTGAGCGAGCGAGTGAGTGAGCAAGTGAATGAGTGAGCGAGTGAGTGAGTGAATGAGCGAGTGAATGAGTGAGTGAGTGAATGAGTGAGCGAGTGAGTGAGTGGATGCGTGAGTGAATGAGTGAGCAAGTGAATAAGTGAGCAAGTGAGTGAGTGAGCGAGTGAATGAGTAAGTGAGCGAATGAGTGAGCAAGCGAGTGAGTGAGCGAGTGAATGAGTAAGCGAGTGAGTGAGCAAGTGAATGAGTGAGTGAGCGAGTGAATGAGTAAGCAAGTGAGTGAGTGAGCGAGCGAGTGAGCAAGTGAATGAGTAAGCGAGTGAGTGAGTGAGTGAGTGAATGAGTGAGTGAGTGAGCAAGTGAGTGAGTGAGCAAGTAAATGAGTAAGCGAATGAGTGAGTGAGTGAATGAATAAGCGAATGAGTGAGTGAGTTAGCGAGTGAATGAGTAAGCGAGTGAGTGAGTGAGTGAGCAAGTGAATGAGTAAGCAAGTGAGCGAGTGAATGGATGAGTGAGTGAGCGAGTGAATGAGTAAGCAAGTAAATGAGTGAGCGAGTGAGTGAATGAATGAATAAGCGAATGAGTGAGTGAGTGAGTGAGTTAGCGAGTGAATGAGTAAGCGAGTGAGTGAGTGAGCGAGTGAATGAATGAGTGAGTGAGCAAGTGAATGAGTGAGCGAGTGAATGAATGAGTGAGTGAGCAAGTGAATGAGTTATCGAGCGAGCGAGTGAATGAGTAAGCGAGTAAATGAGTGAGTGAGTGAATGAATGAATAAGCGAGTGAGTGAATGAATGAATGAGTAAGCGAGTGAGTGAGCGAGTGAATGGATGAGTGAGTGAGCGAGTGAATGAGTAAGCAAGTAAATGAGTGAGCGAGTGAGTGAGTGAGTGAATGGATGAGTGAGTAAGCAAGTAAATGAGTGAGCGAGTGAGTGAGCGAGTGGGTGATCCACCATCCCTCAGCATTGAAGTGTGGACCCATTTGGTCTGCAGTAATAAATCTAAAGCCCCAGAGTCAGTGCTGAGGTGCACGTTGTGCATTTGTGTTTAGTCGTGTGTGTGTGTGTTTTTCTGTTTCCTGTGCTGTGCAGTGTTGTGTGTGTCCTCCCTGGGCCCCCGAACACTGAACTGTAGTGTCACAGGACTGAGGTGAGGCATTTTATCTCGACTGTGGTCATTAAACCAGTCTGTACCACGGATCCAAGGACTGTGTCGAGTGTGTGTTCCACTTCATCACGAGCTCTCACACACACACACACACCTGAACACCTGGAGCAGTGCCACATCACACACCACAGGAGTTCACTGACCCACAGACCTTGAGAGGTAACACACACACACACATATACTCACGCCCCCATTACATCAGTCGTCTGGAGCAGAGTCCCTCAGTCACCATTGAGAGAAATGAAGGAAGGATTCAGAATTTATTTTTACTGAATGCTAAAAAAACACAGGTTTATTATATTTGTTGTATGTAAATCATTAAAGTTTAATGATGGAAAGTTTAAAGTTGAATGGTGAATAAGTAATTCTTTTAAGGTTAAGGTTCTGTAACAATCATAAATGTATACTTTACAACTATTGTATATATATACAATAAAAAAAAAAAAAAAAAAAAATATATATATATATATATATATACCCTGGTGTCACACTCTAATTAGTGAATTAACTCAAAACACCTGCAAATGCCTTTAAATGGTCTCTCAGTGTAGTTCTGTAGGCCACACAATCATTGAGAAGACTGCTGACTTGACAGCTGTCCAAAAGTTGACCAATGACACCTTACACAAGCAGAGCAAGACACAAAAGGTCATTGCTAAAGAGGCCGGCTGTTCACAGAGCTCTGTGTCCAAGCTCATTAATAGAGAGGTGAAGGGAAGGAAAAGATGTGGAGAGGATTGTGAAACAAAACCCATTCAAAAATGTTGGGGAGATTCACAAAGACTGGACTGCAGCTGGAGTCAGTGCTTCAAGAATCACCAACACACAGACATATGTAAGACACAGGTTTCAGCGTCGCGTTCCTTGTGTGAAGCCACTCTTGAACAAGACAGCATCAGAAGCGTCTCACTTCCAAAAAGGACTGGACTTCTGCTGAGTGCTCCACGGTTACGTCTCTGATGAAAGTAAATTTTGCATTTTCTTTGGAAATCAAGGTCCCAGAGTCTGGAGGAAGAGAGGAGAGGCACAGAATCTATGTTAATTGAGGTCCAGTGTAAAGTTTCCACAGTCAGTGATGGTTTGGGGCGCCATGTCATCTACTGGTGTTGGTCCACTGTGTTTTCTGAGGTCAAAGGTCAGCGCAGCCACCTACCAGGACGTTTTAGAGCACTTCATGCTTCCTGCTGCTGACCAACTTTATGGAGATGCAGATGTAATTTTCCAACAGGACGCACTGTGCCAAAGCTACCAGTAGCTGGTTTAAAGACCATGGTCTCCCTGTTCTTAATTGGCCAGTAAACTCACCTGACCTTAACCCCATAGAAAATCTATAGGGTATGGAGGAAGATGCAATAGGCCAGACCCAACAATGCAGAAGAGCTGAAGGCCAGAGCAACCTGGGCTCTCATATAACACCTGAGCAGTGCCACAGACTGATCCACTCCATGCCACGCCACATTACTGCAGTAATTCAGGCAAAAGGACCCCAACTAAGTATTGAGTGGTGTACATGCTCATAATTTTCAGTCAGCCAGCGTTTCTAAAAATCCTTTTTTGTATTGGTTTTAAGTAATATTCTAATTTTCTGAGACACTGAATTTGGGGTTATTATTATTATTATTATTATTTTTATTATCGTTACATTTATATAGCGCCTTTCTAGATACCCAAGGACGCTTTACAATCTACACTGCTCAGAACAATTCACACAAACACACACTGGCGAGAAGCGGCAGCCAAACGCGCACAGCGTACTCTCGACCAGGAACGACCGTCCATCTGGAGGACTGCATCGGGCACTAGGGTTTCACCCTATTCTATACACAGCAATAAAGCAGTAAAATGATCTAATGAGCATTAACCCTCGGACAACTGTGTTTTCCTGATGATGATTACGAGCTCAGAGCCTGGCACAGAGGACACACACCAATAAACTAATCACTTTATCACTTTACTGATCAGAACAGAATCACATCGACATCAGCTCAGGGCTACACACACACACACACAGGACATTCGTTATAAACAAAATACTTAATTTCTGACATTAAATCAGTCATTCTTCAATTTATTCATGATTTATTAAATGAAGCTCCTCTCTCTGAATGGAAACTTTAAACTCAGAAAGAAATGCAGTGATTCCGGGAAGGCTCCGGACCCACCGCTGCCCTGAACTGGATAAGGGTTACAGACGATGAATGAATGAATGAATGAATAAAAGAATTTAAACAAAGCTAAAACTTAAAGATTTGTGAAAAATAAATAAATGACCCTTTGGATGAAAATTGCTGTAAATCACTGTTTTCTGACATTTACTTTTATAAGTTTAATAAACTTGAATGTCTCTGGGATTAATAAATAATCTATCGATCTACAATAAATAAAGCTGTATTTTCCTTAATATTGTGTTGGAATATTTACAACCAATTTACAATAAAAAACTTATTTTAAATAATATTTTAAATTTAACAGCCATTAGAAACACAGTTAAAACATTAAAAATATCTCATCAGAATTTGATTAAAAAATTAAATTGTGAAAAACGGTTGTTATAAGGGTTTTGGGACTTTTGAGGAAACATTCAATAATACATTTTTAGTGTATTTTGAATGAAAAAGAAGCTTCCAACAAACTAGATTTATAACATTTCCCCAATGTTTTTGTGGAAATAAAGTTTTTATTTACAGAAATATGACACCATGCAGTTCCGCTGGAGAGTGGGAAAGTCTGTGGTTTTCTGTTGGAAGCCAGTCTTAGAATATGATCCTACACTGAGCAGTGAAAGAGGAGGCTGTTTGTTTATAGTGTTAAATACAATCTGTGTTTAATTCTATCCACAACAAGCTCCAACTTCCTTCAAACCGTCAGTTTGGAGCAAGCAGAGTTTTCAGGACGAATGTAGACCTGCAGAAAGTGTCTAATCTCTCCGACCTGGCCTTTGTTCGGTTCTTCCCAATTAAACTCAGTATAAATATGTAGAAAGCGACTTCCCCTGAAGCTGTGGGGGAGTTTACGGTGTTGTGTATTAGCCAGAGACAGCTCCTGGAATTTATTTATAGCAGGTTTTTATGGTCTTCTGTGACACAGAGGGCTGTAAAGTTGAAGGTTAGGACACAGTGAAGCTGGTTTTCCTGCGGCTGCTGACCAAGGGTGAACTCTCGCACGGGTCAAGGAGAAGACGAGAGGTCGAACCTTACGTAACTCCGGAGTAGAGCACGTTTATTTCACTCAAACTCATAAGAGGTTCATTTAAAATCTAACAATCGTCTGCTTCTACAGCGATGAAGCACAATGAGACATGAGAACGCACTTAAAATGGCTTCCTTCTAATTGTAGCGCAATTGTGAGATTTGCTAATCCTCTGTAGCACACCTTTGGTACAATTCCTTTCAATAAATTAAATCTAATAGCGTATTAAAGGGGATACTTTCCGTAATGGGAACCTGCTTTGGCCAAAAGCCCTGTTCAGAACACCCGCTTTCAGTGCCTGTTCATTTCAATGATAAAGGAGCCACTCGCAGTTTACCCCAACCCTGAGTGCACAGCAGTGAGTAGTGAGCCATCTACTGTACACAATGTCATTCAGACCAAGTTTCTTCTCAGATTTTAGACAGCTGAACTCCCAATGGACTCCTTTCAACAGTAATCTGGGTAACTCTGCGTTGTGATTGGACAGACTCAGATGAGGGGGCGGGACAAATCCCAAGTCTCTGCACATGACAACAGAAGCAGAACGGCTGTTTTCTGACATAGGCAGTGCACAGTAAACTGACTGGTTGGTCTTGCTTCAGTGTGTGTGTTATATATCCACACACAAACATGCACTGAACGAAGGATGTTTTCTCAAAACTCTTCCATTGTTTCTACATAAATCTGTTTTGAAACGTAATGAAAAAAGAGACGAGCTGAAATGTTTAAATTTTTATTAATTCAATCCAATACACTTCTCCCCGTGTTCAGCTGCAGCTGACACTGGGCACCAACAATAAAAGGAATTTTTTAAAACAAAAAAAGGAATGATCAACTTCTTATTTCCAAAATCAATTTTTCCTTTTTTCTATTTTTTTTGTCAGATTTTTTTTTGTTTACTATGTTCAAGGTCCAGGTGCGGTGTCCGAGACCCGGCGACATTTCTATTTTTAACTTCCATTTTTAAGATGTTTTCTTATTTTTCATTGTTTTATGAGTTTTGTATTTTTCAATGTTTAGTATTTTTTTCCGTTTTCTCTGAGCCGGCTGCAGGAGTCCGATTCTGAAAGGGAACGGTGGAAGTGAGTCAGTGCACAGTAACAGTGAGTTATGTCATAGCTGGAGTGTTTTCTGTGGAGTTTTAACCTGTGCTTAAACAGCAGGAACAGCAGAACTGTTGACAGATTTCTGAGCGGCTTCCTTCGCCTGGTGAGCCTGCAGCACCGCCACGGCTTCATCCACCTGTGAGCACAATCACACGCACACAAAAAATCACTGAAAAACTGTAGATAGTAACATTAAAATTAATGTTGACATGTACATTTGTCCTATGACATATACGTATCATTCAAAATCTTGTAAGTACCTTGGAGCGCAGAGACTCTGGGGACTCCAGCATGTGCAGAAGCTCCGAATTGTCGATCTCCAACAGCATTCCGGTGATTTTTCCGGCCAGAGTGGGATGCATGTTCTGGATCAGAGGGAAGAGACGCTCTCCTGCGGACAAACATTTACAGAAAGATTATATCTCATTATTAAAAAAAGGTTACATTAAAGGAATACAACAAATACAGGAAATAACTGTTCAGTTCAAATGACGTCCAGGGGATTTTGGTACCCACTGAACCCAACTGTTCCCTCAACGAATAAAATTACAAGGAATGTTTGGTTAATTTCGACACGTTTACGAGTGGGTATCACTCACCAAGCATCTGTTTCTGCTCCTGAGGAGGAGCAGCGGCCAGCATTGAGGCGGTCAGAGGTTCTTGACCCTGCACATGCACCGCAGGCTGGAGACAGGACGGGGAAAACACAACATTAAAAACTAGCACACAAGTTTATCGTTATATGAATATCACACTGTGGCTGTTCCTGCGGGGAAAGACTCAGTAAGGTTACCCCACAGCATGCGCAGGAATAACAGGTTTACCTGCTGCATGGGGACCTGTGGCTGCGAGCTGAGATGCTGCTGAGGGTTGCGTACTCCAGGAGTGTATTTGTACTGAGGCACGGCTCTGACAGGGGCAGTTCCTGTGGCTGGTCCAGCACTCGTTGGCCTCGGGCCGAGGGGTTGAGAAGCTGCAGAGACAGCAATTCAAATTCACCTCACTCTCTCTTTAAACCACCTTAAAGCTGGTATATTTAAATTGGTCTATGCTTATCAGAGAAACCTGATAACACAAGCTGGAAAATCATAACACCCAGACTCACTCATGCGCTGAGAAGCCATCATTCGTGGGACCTGAGAGGCAGCCGGGCGGATGGTGCTGAAAGTCTGAGGACGCGGCGCAGTGGGTCGGATCGCATTTGGCATGTTCTGGAAATCTGGAATTAAAACAGAAAAAGAAAAAGGTCAAAGGAAGATGTCATTTATATAATAATCGAGAGAAAAAATAATAAATCTGGAGAAAAAACTAAAAATAATTGGAATAAAAATGCTAGGGCACATTTAAGGCTAGTTACACGTTTTAAAAATTGCTACAGTGCACCCCCTTGTGGTCTGTTTCTGTAAAGGCTGCTGTATAAATCTTAGAGGTCACTAATTAGCCCTAGTACTAATACAGCTGTACACTTATGGAAAAGGCTACAGTGTAACAGAGAGCAGAGCGAGAGAATGGAGTGTAAGAGAAACTCACGCTGAGGGCGAACGCTTTGAGTGGCCCAGCGAGGACTCGGGCGGAGCTGAGCTAACTGACTGCTGGGATAATAAGCCGCTCGGTTCTGAGCCTGAAACACACAAGTGCACAGTTTAGCAGGGTTTAAAGGATATAATTTACACTTTGAAAAAGGCTTTCATCATGAGGGAGTCAGACCTGTGGGATGGCAGCCATAAAGTATCCAGACGGGGGTGCTGGCTGGTAGGGGTTGAGGACGGGGTTGGGGACAGCTCGGACGCTGGCCATCCTCTGCATGTACTGGTTGGTGAGGTGGGCCTGTCGCTCCTCTTTACGCTGAGCAAGAGCCACGTACAGCGGCTTGGTGGCCACGATGCGTCCGTTCATTTCTGTCACCGCCTTCGTAGCCTCCTCCGGAGACGAGAAACACACGAAACCAAAGCCCTTCGACCGGCCGCCCTCCATCATCACCTGGAGATCGGAAAACGTCCAGATTTTAGATCGTAGTTGGGAAATCTCGACACTGAAAAGGTGTTATTGTTTAAGGCTTGTGGGTTTTCTACCTTGGCGCTGGTGATGGTTCCGAAAGGAGAGAACTCCTTCCTCAGACGCTCATCGTCCAGACCATCGTCCAGATTCTTCACGTACAGGTTCACACCCTGTAAGCACAGTCTGAGTTAGTACAGGGGCCATACCTTCAGCACGAAGTGAGACGTGGAAACAGAAACGCCCCTCAGCTCTCCAATTATTGTACGATGTAAAGTGCAGTGTGTGTGTTTGGGTCATGGAAGTCCTTTAGACTGTAAAGGTGTGTGTTTTTACCTGGTAGCGGGTCATGCGGTCCTGCTTCATTTGCTCAAACTTGCGCTTGAGCTCCGTCTGTCTCTCTCCTTTTTTCTGAGCTCTGCCCACGTACACCTGCTTCCCATTTAACTCCTTTCCGTTCATCTCATCCACAGCCTGGACAGAGAACACACAGTAAGTCCACACACTAACACTGGTCACACACCTTCACTCAGCTCCATATGAGCTCCAACACTTATGGAGCTTAAAAAGCAGAGAGCTCTGACACAAGGCTGAGTTTAACTTTCCCCAGGAGACAGCTCACGTGTTCAATGTTGAACTCACCCTCTGAGCGTCCTCGTGTCTCTCAAAACTCACAAAGCCAAAGCCCTTTGACTTCCCGCCATCATCAGTCATTACACGGATGCTCAGAGCAGGACCTGGAACACAAACACAGACAAACACTCAGGATCCTCAAAATGGCAGATTTACTAAAGCTTTTAATCCGTATGGTTTTGGACTGTTTAGTTTGTAGTCTCAAATTATAAAGACTCTCTTCGACATAAGATCAGAAGAATGAAAACGATGGAGCTAAATCAATGAGTATTTGAATCTGAATTTTTGTATGGCATTTGATAAAACTAAAAAAAAAAATTCAGACCCATAAATTCAGATTGCAAAAATACAAATCTAGGCCAGAGGTCGACCAGTGGGCTTCCGAGGAAAAAGTAAACTTACACAGAGAGATCGAACACAGTGTTCAACTGCATAAATACTGACTGAACCTCTGACCAATTTCCACAGCGTCTGTGTTTAACTTTACACCAAAACAGGGCAAATCTCCGGAAGATAAAGTGCATGTTTTCTTTTTTTTTTTTTTCCCTTTTGGTCTTAGTAATATTAGACGAGGGACTGGACCTCCATTACACACAGCACTGTTTTATAATCAGACATTACTGAAAATGTAAGTACTTCTACATAATCGATGGGTTCGCTGCTAAGCCCTTTACCATATTCTGGTAAATAAATAATTAAAGGTATTTGCGTTTAGTAACGTTCAAAATATCACAGTTTAAATAAAACGGGTGTCATTTCTGTATAGTGTCTTTCTTAAAAACAAGCTAAATGCTCTGTTTAACCTGCCGCAGAGTTATAAATATCATGCAGTTCAGGACAGTTTACGATGATAAAATCCTGCCTGTTCCAAACCAAACTGAAGACACCGCTGGATGACACTCAATGCCTTTAACCAAAATAACTGTGATCACGGCAGGAGCGGGAAAAGACAATGCTAATGATGACGTGTCATTAATCGCAAGCATGTTTACATTTAATTAAACCAGAATAATAATAATAAGCGCTTGATGAAGAAACAAGGTGTTTATGTCGAAATGTTTAAATTCCTATAAAGGTCTGACTGATTAAACAGTGCTTTCAGTGCAGATTCGGTCTCAATCCGAATATTGATCAAACCACTCGCTCTCTGGTGTTGTGGATTAGTTTGGAGATCTCGCCTGTTTTTCTGTAAAGTTAAACAGAAAAGCTTCTGTGAACGCGTCAGGAAGGCAGTAAACGTCTGTGGGTTATGGACAGAGGAGCTGACTTTCCACCAGAAAGTGAAAGACGTGTCACAGAAACGCCTCGACACAAGAATAAGATCATTATAAAACCTCAACTTTCAACACTAACGTTGAGCAGAGTTTGGCTAAGTGCAGCGTGAATGATATTAGAGCTGCGGTGATGGACACGTAGCCATGAGTCAAATTGTCCCAGTTCTACCCTCAGAACCCTTCATCACTTGAAAGCTAGGCCCCTTTTTTCGTTAAAGTGCTCACTTCAAAGAAGTACTTATGTTTCAGGGCAGGATTAGGGACGGTATGAGGCTGCACTGTGATTGGTGGCCTTTAGAAGAGGGTGCTGTGATTGGTTAATGCTGCGATCAATCTCTGTGTGGACGTTTACTTTTTCCTGGGAAGCCTGCTGGTTGACCTCTGGCCTTAATTCATATTTTTTTAAATCTAAATTTTTTAATCCTGAATTTTTTTAATCTCTGTTTATGAATTGTACAAATCTTAATATTTCACCATTTCAAAATTTCAAGTCTAACAAATCATGTACGAAAGTAATTCAGATAATTCAAATATTTAGACAAATAACTAAAATATTCCAAATTCATTTTTTATAGGAAATGCTTAACCTTGTCTACTGATCATTTCATTAAGAAAACATTTACACGATGTAAGAGGCAGTCAGACACTCGCTCTCACCGAACTTGCTGAAGATCTCCTTCAGCTTCTCGTCGTCCATGTCCTCTCCGAAGTTCTTGATGTAGACGTTGGTGAACTCTTTAGCCCTGGCGCCCATCTCGGCCTCGCGCTCTTTGCGTGATTTAAACCTACCCACAAATCTGTGGAAAGGAGGGGGAAGAAATGAGGTTTAAGAGGTTTATTTTAGTTTGTGTCCTAGCTATTGATTCATTATTAACACTTTAACCTAACGAGGAACTAAATATAAATGGTCTAAAGTTGAATAAACCATTTTAATTTCTGTGGTCGTACCATATATATATATATATAAAACACACAAATGACTCCATAAGTGTTTTTTTAAAAACAGCAATAAGTAATTAACTAATGGAGTATCAATCTCTGAACATTTGCAAACTGTAGATGAATATCAGAATTCTCAGTGCCACTTTAAACGTCACAGCAGACCACTCTCTGTGATATTTAAGGAGTGAAATACTCAAAAGAAAGCCACCTCAAACGTCTTAAAAGGGTACGACGACCAACACGTTTAAGGTAGGACGGCAAACTCTGGTTTAGTTTGTAGTACAGGCCCATTATTGTAAGAGTTGTGTAATTTAAGGTGGAAACGTTTACTTCCGCTTTGCACTGTAATGGGACACATCTGTATTTACAAAATACACCAAACTCTTCTTCTGAAGAACTGAGGCCTATGTGGTTTTTCTAGGCTCTAACCCCAATTTTAACCACTGGATGTTCTTTATCAAGGCTTGTACCGGATGCAAATAATTAGGCCTATTGAGGAAGGGTGCAGTTAGATGAATAATAATATTAATAAAAAAAACATCTTAGTTTCAGTAGAAACACCAGATAAGCTGCTAACTCCCACTTACACTTTACGGTCATTCAGCAACATGCCGTTCATTTTCTCTATGGCTCTCTCTGCAGCTTCATGCGTCTCAAAGTGAACAAACCCGTAGCCTTTAGAGCCATTTTCATCACAGACCACCTTCAAGAGAAAATTCAGAACACACACAAACACACACACCAAGCTCAGGGTTAACACCACACTACAATCCAACACCATGCTTTAAAACAGGCAGCACCACAAACTCCACACAGCTTTGTTATAAATCTTGCTACACATCTTTATTTTTAATACTTAACATGCTTAAAGCAACATTTATTCATAACGTTCATGTTACGAAATAGGTGTTACACTGACACCTAGTGGCGTGAAGGTATCAGAGAATCTGTAATAGACTTGGCTGCCCCCTAGTGGGGACCTGATCTATGTCGCATTAGGAGGTTCATTCAGGAACTACTCAACCATTTCTTAAGTCATTAATTTTAGGATTAACTTTATAAAAGAGTTAAAACTACAACTATTTCTTGAATATTGTTTGCTATTTACTGATAATAAACATAACCCGTCGTTAGTAGTGAGGTTCTTTAGTGGTTTGGTGGCTCTGCAAACGAGGCCTTGGTCTCAGTGAGATAGCCATTCCAGCATGAATCAAAATATGCAACAAACCCATTACCTTGCAGGACAGAATGTTCCCGAAGGCGGAGAATGTGTCATACAGAGCTTTGTTGTCGATGGATTTGTCGAGATTCTTGATGAAAATGTTCCCCACACCACTCTTCCTGAGAGAGGGGTCTCTCTGGGACCACATGATCCTCACAGGCCTCCCTTTAATCACATCAAAGTTCATGGTGTCCAAGGCTCGCTCGGCTGAGGAGGAAAAGACCACATATCATTAGCACAGTATCAAAACGGATTAAATGTAAATTAATATTAACCCAACAACCGTTATTCACCAAGAGGAGTTTCCGTTAGGGAACTTAGTTTGTGAAGTACAGGCCCAGGCCTGTAACAGTCGTGTAATTTAAGGTGGAAAGGTTTATTTTCGCTTAGTACAGGCCCCTTAATGTAAGTGATGTAACGTTAACTTGTGCCTCGTGAAAACCACAAGAGTCATGCGGCACTTGAAGTGGAACCAAATATTCAGGTCCACTTTCTATTTAACGCGGAAGGGAACGTGAAAAAAGGTCATTTAATACTTAATAAACACTTATATATATTATTTATGTTCCTTACCGTCCGCGGGCTGCTGGAAGTTAACGTAGGCGTAGCCGAGCGATCTGCGGGTCATCATGTCCCTACACACGCGGATGGAGAGGATAGGGCCCGCGGGGCTGAACTTCTCGTACAGCATGGCCTCGGTCACATCCTGGTGCAGGTCTCCCACGTACAGGGACGCCATCGGGTAACTGGGGGCGCTCGGGTTCATCTTCACTAACCGCCTTTTCACACACGAAATCGGCTCTGGGGCTTCAACAGCAGGGCTCAGAAGTCGACGAGGACGAAGAGTGGGCTTAAGTGTCTGCCACGGAGCTGTGAAAACAGGCGCAGGGCGTTTTAAACCACCGCGAAGAACCAGCGGGCTAGAGTTGACCGTGTGGCCGCGTTCGCTTCACTTTGGGGCGTGTAACCCAAACGCTGCGGCCGCTACTCCGTCGTCAAGGCTGGAGCTCAGACTCAGGCGCGCTGCTAACAGGCGAATCCTCTCTTGCTCTGGCGGTAAACGATGAATTTGACGTCGGCGCCGCGGTCTCCTAGCTCCCGGTGCTTTTTAAAAAGTTCGATTTTTAGTTGGTTTTGTGTATTTTTGTAATTTTTTTGTGTTTTTAGTTTTTTTTTATATATAAGACCCGCGCGCTCCGGGCCCACGCGCTCTCTCGGCACACACGGAAACGGGGGGAGGGAGCGATGACGCGCCAACACCAATAAAAGACCGTCTCACGGAAGCGGAGAGGCTACATAATAAAAGTTTCTCATTAGTCGTCATTTGTGTGTTTTTGTGGTGTAAAAATATTTATTTGCATATTTTTAAACGTTACTTTATTTAATTTAGTTTAAAATAAATAAGTAGCACTTGAGAGGGTGACAGAATGTGTTAAAATTTCTATTTATTAATGACTTGTTAAGTTTACTCCAGAAGAAGCAAAGGGCACACAAATATATTAATAAGTAACACCCACAATTTTATTCAGTGTACTGTTAATAATACACAATTCAACCCAGTAATAAATAATGTATAAGAAATAATATTACACAGTCCCTGTCCCTTAGGGTGACATAGTGTTGTACATTCTCTCTTTGACCACAATGTGGCACCTGATTATAAAACAAACCTTGTAGGTTTATGCTCTGCAAAATAAGTTTGAGCATGCTGGCTAAGTGTACATCATTTTCTAAGTGGAATAAGTGAAAACATTCCCCTCTGTGCATTTTAATGCACCGTTGCTGTTTATTTATTTAATTCAACACTTTGAGTATATTAAAATTTTTCTAAACATAATGTATGGTACTTTTTCATATTTTCCAATTTGTTCAACTCAGCAAATAACCAGAAACCATGCACTTAAAATGTTTTAAAAATGCCATATTTAAGTGTGTTCTCTCTAGAGGATTTGTTCACCTATTTTACACATTAAAAAACCAAAACAAATTGTAATTTGGACGTTTTGGGTACAAAGTCCCTGGAGGTCAGAGTTCACTGTATATGTATGAGGCACCTAGTGTTATTAAAAAGATTGTCATAGAAGTCCATTCATAAAAAGCCATAAATACCATAAAACTCGTACCCATAAAACTCACCAGAACATTCCAGAGGAATGATAATGCATGTTATAATGATACATTTAGATTAATACACAATGATACACACATTGCTGTGAGCTGTTTACGACTAAATACGTCAGAGTGAGCTAATCTGGGTAAATCTAAAACCTAAAGGGCTCATATAGTGGAAAACCAATTTATTTTCTATATTATCTTCAAATAAGTAAGACTGGTGTAATATATGTTTCATGGGGGGACCTCCTGAAACTCCTGAAACTCGAAAGGTGGGAAAATCTGGTGGGGGAAACAGCAACCCAGAGGAACAGGTTAGCCTTGCCCTTAAGCAAGGGAATGCCTTGCACCTTGTGGAGGGCTAATGTGCTTCGTACACAGACTCTGGAGAGTTAATGGATGGTTCAGGAGTTCCTTTAGGTCCACAGGGATTTAAGGCTTTGGGAGAATCTCTATGAAGTCTCCAGAGACAACAACAAGGCTCTTCTGAGCAATAAGGTTGTCCTCTGTGTGTCCAGCTGTGTGTTTGCTCTCATCTGCGCTGGGTGCGTTTGCTGACTCTGATATGTTGTTGTTTTTAAGGAAATGTGATTGCTGATTGTGTCGGGTCAAAGTTGCTTCCATGGACATGGGGGCTGGTCAGTATCTGCTGTGCTCATCTGTTGCCGTGACGATGACATCCATCCATATTCGCATACTCTCAGCACTTGGAGCCACAAGGAAAAAGAGACGCTCATATGTCTTCACACAGAACGTTAAACTGGGACGAGGAGACTGTGGGGGAATGAGAGAGAGAATGAAAGAGGGGAGAACATGTTTTAACCTATTTTAAACTGGGACAAGGACAATAAATGAAAGAGAGAAAGAAAAGAGATGATGAGGCAGAGATGAGTGAGGAGAGAGAGAGAGAGAGAGGTGAGAAAAGAAGAGATATAAAGGAGAACTCACAGTGGTTGCAGTTCGGAGATGATCATAATACACCTCCTCTATTGCCTGGAAATATATCACTCCTTTCAGCTTTCTCTCATCGTGATCTACACACAGAGAAACAGTTTATTACAGGACAGTAGAAATACTCAGTGTGTACGGTGTAGTTATACGATTGCTGGGTTCTGACCGGTGTAGTAAGCGAGTCTGCGGTGGTCCAGATCAAAAAGAAACCATCGTCTCCTCCAGGTCTTCACTCTGCCACCGCGCTTGGTTAGAAAACCCTCACATCTCCGCCCAGTAACAGACACCCCAATACACGCAGCCACATTGTGCCCCAGCCGCTCCACATGGGCACGCAGGTCAAAGTTCACAGTCAGGGACAAGGGCATACCCTGAGGAAGAGGAAACACGCAACAGTATACACTTCATCAGACTTAAAAGATATAAATACTGCCGATATCAGACTAAACACGACAAACATCAGACTAAAAAGTCAAAATACTGCCTAAATCAGACTACATCAGATTAAAAACTCCAAATATCAGACTAAAATTCAAAATGACATCTATATCAGACTAAACACAAAAAAACATCAGACTAAAGAGGCCTAAATATAGCCGTTATCAGACTAAACACGACAAACATCTGACTAAAAATGTCTAAATATGGCCTAAATCAGATTAAAAACTCCAAATATCAGATTAAAATTCAAAATGACATCTATATCAGACTAAATACAAAAAAACATCAGACTAAAAAGGCCTAAATATGACCGATATCAGACTAACGACAAACATCTGACTAAAAATGTCTAAATACGGCCTAAATCAGACTAAACACGACAAACATCAGACTGAAAAAAACATCAGACTAAAGAGGTCTAAATATGGCCGATATCAGACTAAACACGACAAACATCTGACTAAAAAGGTCTAAATCAGACTAAACACTCCCAATATCAGACAAAAAATCTAAACACTGTCTATGTCATGCTAAATCAGACTAAATAATGCCCACGTCAGACTAATTGTGATTGTTTACACACACAAGGAGTTACCTGTTGGGGTCTCTGAGCTGGACTGCGTTCCTCCTCAGTGTGTGTGTCTGAGTGTGTATTCAGGACTGTGTTTGGGTGTGTGTTGTGGTCTGTGTTTGGAGGAGTCTGTGAGGTTGTGTTGGAATCTGTACTGAGGTGAGTATTTGGAGGTGAATGTGTGTTTGGAGGTGTTTGTGAATGTGAGTTTGTGTGTGTGCTGCATTGTGGGCTTGTGTCTGTGCTGGAGTGTGTGTGTGGGTTTGGCGTCTCCAGTCCCTTCTGTACCCTCTCTTCCTGAAACACAAGGCATCATTTTTCATTTTCATTATTAATATTATTAATTTTCATTGTTTTGTTGTTAGGGTGCTGTTGCAGTTTTGATTTATTGCGTTATTGTTGTGTGGCATTACTCAGTATCTCCAGTAATCTCTCTGTCTCTCAGGTCTGTAGTTGTGTTATTTTTGCGTTACTACTGAGATGGGTTACTCACTTTCTCCTTTAGTAATCTCTCTCTCTCAGCTTTAGCTTCCCTTAGTTTCCTCTCAATCTCCACCAGGTCCATCAGACACAGACTGGGGCTTTAAGAACACACACACACACACACATTGCTATATAAACTTATGAGTAGACATGTATCTATTAGCTCTGTTAAAACAAAATCTGAATATCACTGTGTACTGAAAGTACAGGCATCTTAAGGAACAAGGATCTCAGGTAAACATTCAGAATCACCTGGCGGCTCTGGAGCTGCTGCTGCTACACGGTGTCAGGAAGCCGTTAGCGTTCGTGTTCCCGTTAGCGTGTCTGTGTGTGGGGTGAGGAAGAGAAGGATGGGGAAGAAGAGCTTCGGCACCAAACTTGTCTGAACCTATCCTCACCAAACCTGAAATACACACACACATCCACACACAAGCCAGAAAATATACACCACACGCTTAGAAACAGAAAGAGTTCAATGGAACTGTAGCAGTTTTTGATGCAGTAATTTTATGGTAAACATACAACCTACTGTTGTTTTAAGTGACACAACAATGAGTTCAAGTCCCGCTCCGGGTGACTGTCTGTGAGCAGTGTGGTGTGTTCTCCCTGTGTCTGCGTGGGTTTCCTCCGGGTGACTGTCTGTGAGGAGTGTGGTGTGTTTTCTCTGTGTCTGCGTGGGTTTCCCCCAGGTGACTGTCTGTGAGCAGTGTGGTGTGTTCTCCCTGTGTCTGCGTGGGTTTCCTCCGGGTGACTGTCTGTGAGGAGTGTGGTGTGTTCTCTCTGTGTCTGCGTGAGTTTCCTCCGAGTGACTGTCTGTGAGGAGTGTGGTGTGTTCTCTCTGTGTCTGCATGGGTTTCCTCCGGGTGACTGTCTGTGAGGAGTGTGGTGTGTTCTCCCCGTGTCCGAGTGGGTTTCCTCCGGGTGACTGTCTGTGAGGAGTTTTGTGTGTTCTCCCTGTGTCTGCATGGGTTTCCTCTGGGTGACTGTCTGTGAGCAGTGTGGTGTGTTCTCCCTGTGTCTGCGTGGGTTTCATCCGGGTGACTGTCTGTGAGGAGTGTGGTGTGTTCTCTCTGTGTCTGCATGGGTTTCCTCTGGGTGACTGTCTGTGAGCAGTGTGGTGTGTTCTCCCTGTGTCTGCGTGGGTTTCATCCGGGTGACTGTCTGTGAGGAGTGTGGTGTGTTCTCTCTGTGTCTGCGTGAGTTTCCTCCGAGTGACTGTCTGTGAGGAGTGTGGTGTGTTCTCTCTGTGTCTGCATGGGTTTCCTCCGGGTGACTGTCTGTGAGGAGTGTGGTGTGTTCTCCCCGTGTCCGAGTGGATTTCCTCCGGGTGACTGTCTGTGAGGAGTTTTGTGTGTTCTCCCTGTGTCTGTGTGGGTTTCCTCCGGGTGACTGTCTGTGAGGAGTGTGGTGTGTTCTCTCTGTGTCTGCATGGGTTTCCTCTGGGTGACTGTCTGTGAGGAGTGTGGTGTGTTCTCCCTGTGTCTGCGTGGGTTTCCTCCAGGTGACTGTGAGGAGTGTGGTGTGTTCTCCCTGTGTCTGCGTGGGTTTCCTCCGTGTGACTATCTGTGAGGAGTGTGGTGTGTTCTCCTTGTGTCTATGTGGGTTTCCTCCGGTTTCCACTTGCCTTGCACACTTCATCCAACAACACACCTGAACACAACTGATCCAACAACACACCTGATCACAATTGATCCAACAACACACCTGATCACAACTGATCCAACAACACACCTGAACACAACTGATCCAACAACACACCTGAACACAACTGATCCAACAACACACCTGAACACAACTGATCCAACAACACACCTGATCACAACTGATCCAACAACACACCTGAACACAACTGATCCAACAACACACCTGAACACAACTGATCCAACAACACACCTGAACACAACTGATCCAACAACAATCCTGATCACAACTAATCCAACAACACACCTGAACACAACGGATCCAACAACACACCTGTTCACAAGTGATCCAACAACACAACTTATTAAACAACACACCTGAACACAGCTAATACAACAACACACCTGATCTCAACTAATCCAACAACACACCTGAACACAACTAATCCTACAACACACCTGATCACAAGTAATACAACAACACACCTGATCACAACTGATCCAACAACACACCTGAACACACTTGATTAAACCACACCCCTGAACACAACAGATCCAACAACACACCTGATCTCAACTGATCCAACAACACACCTGATCACAACTGATCCAACAAAACAACTTATGAAACAACAAACCTGAACACAGCTAATACAACAACACACCTGATCACAACTGATCCAACAACACACCTGATCACAACTGATCCAACAACACACCTGAACACACTTGATTAAACCACACCCCTGAACACAACAGATCCAACAACACACCTGATCACAACTGATCCAACAACACACTTGAACACAAGTGATCCAACGACACACGTGAACACAAGTGATCCAACAACACACTTGAACACACCTGATCCAACAACACACTTGAACACACCTGATCCAAGAACACACCTGATCACAAGTGATCCAACAACACAACTTATTAAACAACACACCTGACACAGCTAATACAACAACACACCTGACCACAGCTAATACAACAACACACCTGATCTCAACTGATCCAACAAAACAACTTATGAAACAACAAACCTGAACACAGCTAATACAACAACACACCTGATCACAACTGATCCAACAACACACCTGAACACAACTGATCCAACAACACACCTGAACACACTTGATTAAACCACACCCCTGAACACAACAGATCCAACAACACACCTGATCACAACTGATCCAACAACACAACTTATTAAACAACACACCTGAACACAGCTAATACAACAACACACCTGAAAACAACTGATCCAACAACACACCTGAACACAACTGATCCAACAACACACCCGAACACAACTGATCCAACAACACACCTGAACACAGCTAATACAACAACACACCTGATCTCAGCTGATCCAACAACACACCTGAACACAACTAATCCAACAACACACCTGATCACAACTGATCCAACAACACAACTTATTAAACAACACAGCTAATACAACAACACACCTGATCACAAATGATCCAACAACACACCTGAACACATTTGATTACACCACACTCCTGAACACAACTGATCCAACAACACACCTGAACACACTTGATTAAACCACACCCCTGAACACAACTGATCCAACAACACACCTGATCACAAGTGATCCAACAACACACCTGAACACAACTGATCCAACAACACACCTGAACACAACTGATCCAACAACACACCTGAACACATTTGATTACACCACACTCCTGAACACAACTGATCCAACAACACACCTGAACACACTTGATTAAACCACACCCCTGAACACAACAGATCCAACAACACACCTGATCACAACTGATCCAACAACACAACTTATTAAACAACACACCTGAACACAGCTAATACAACAACACACCTGAAAACAACTGATCCAACAACACACCTGAACACAACTGATCCAACAACACACCTGAACACAACTGATCCAACAACACACCTGAACACACCTGATCCAACAACACACCTGATCACAACTGATCCAACACACCTGATCACAACTGATCCAACAACACACCTGATCACAACTGATCCAATGACACACCTGATCACAAATGATGCAACGACACACCTGAACACAACTGATCCAACAACACACTTGAACACAACTGATCCAACAACACACCTGATCACAAGTGATCCAACAACACAACTTATTAAATAACACACCTGAACACAGCTAATACAACAACACACCTGATCTCAGCTGATCCAACAACACACCTGAACACAACTAATCCAACAACACACCTGATCACAACTGATCCAACAACACAACTTATTAAACAACACAGCTAATACAACAACACACCTGATCACAAATGATCCAACAACACACCTGAACACATTTGATTACACCACACTCCTGAACACACTTGATTAAACCACACCCCTGAACACAACTGATCCAACAACACACCTGATCACAACTGATCCAACAACACAACTTATTAAACAACACACCTGAACACAGCTAATACAACAACACACCTGAACACACTTGATTAAACCACACCCCTGAACACAACTGATCCAACAACACACCTGATCACAAGTGATCCAACAACACACCTGAACACAACTGATCCAACAACACACCTGAACACATTTGATTACACCACACTCCTGAACACAACTGATCCAACAACACACCTGAACACACTTGATTAAACCACACCCCTGAACACAACTGATCCAACAACATATCTGATCACAACTGATCCAACAACACACCTGAACACAACTGATCCAACAACACACCTGAACACAACGGATCCAACAACACACCTGATCACACCTGATTCAACCACACACCTGAACAGACCTGCTCTAGAAACCACTCCTTGGAAAGAGGAAAGTGGTGTTGAGAAATGAGAGCGCTTGTCATTAATTACAGGATCTGCCGGCAACTTCTGTAGGAACCATTTTGGAGTCTCTCAAGAGTGCCCCCATAGTGCTTGACCACCACAGAAGAAATTACTAAGTGGATCACATCTGCTTCCTGTTGCTGTTCTGGGAAACATTCAAATTCTAGTCTGTGGTCATAGCAATATTTTACAGATGTAGCAGAGAGAGTTCATGTTTAAAAATGCAAGATCATTCCATAAACTCTTAAAGAATTTTACCTTGAGCTGAGAGCGGTCTGTCTCTGTCTGCAGTTTTACGGTGGGAACTGCGTCTGCGCTGCAAACCTGGCAACTCCTTCAGTGGGTCCTTAATCAGATAAAAAAGAGACATGACACAGCAAGAAATTCCAGGAGTATGAATGGACCTTTACCAGCACATGTTAAAGGGGAACTCCACTGGTATTTTTACATTTTCTCCATGATCCTAAGTTAGAAGTGTTATCACAGTGATGGAGAGTGTTCTGGATCTAGAGAAACTTATGGAGTCAGAATAGCAGCACAGTGGATGTGAATGGAACCAGACATCCTCCTTAAAAAGCTCCTCACGGAAAGACACACAGCTGATGTCTGGCCATAGTTTGGAGAAGGTGGTGATGTTCCCTGATGTGCAGGTTGCTGTGAGATAAAGAAAGGGGTGGAGGTCACTGCTGAGAGTGGAGAGGAGATAAAATGCTGGGTTTATGCTGGAGACATGAAGATGTCTGGTTCCATTCAGCACCAGTTCCACTTCACACCAGAACACTCTCCATCTCTGTGTCTTCTTCTCACCCTTAGGTCTCGTTTAAGACGCCATGCTGTACCTGCGATGCTTTGTGAGAGGTCGCTGGGGACAGTGATGTCATGCTGGAGGCGGAGCCTGTGATTCTAGACCAATCCGAGTGAGGTTTGTTCTCTTTTAAAATCTAACAAGACAGACACAGTCAGGAGTTAGTAAAGAGGTAAATACAGTAGAAAACAAAAACAGTAAACAAAGGAAGGAGCTGGATAAACGAGAGATAAATGAACTCTGAAAGCCGAGGAGAGAAATCCCCAGCGATCAAGACACTTCTACTTTCAATTGAAACTGAAACACAGCGAAAACAGCTCTGTTCCAGAGAGAACAGATTGTAAAAGAAGAGAAAAACAGGTTTCAACGTACCACACAATCCCCGGAGAAAAACAAACCAAACAGAAGTGTAGAAGTGTGCTGGGAATTATACCGGGTTCAATTCTCTCTCTCTCTCTCTTCGTGTTCCTTTCACACACAGCTTATCTCTCTTCCTAAACTGCTTATAATTTCTTCTGTGTTCTTTTTCTCTTTCCTTCTCCCTCCTTCTTCCCTCTGGTACACTCCCTATATCTCTCTCTCCCTCTCCTTATCTTTCCTACTCTCTCTCTCTCTCTCTGACTCAGACACACATGAGCAGTTCAGTCAGAGGGTTTAACCCTTAAGTGTCCTATACTCTCTCTCTCTCTCTCTCTAAATTAACTTCATGCTACTCACACATACTAACATATTAGTGGCTGTGTCACTCCTGGGCACCCTGCCCATCCTCCTCCACAAACCACACACACACACACACACACACTATGTGTGTGTTTTTTCCTCTCTTCCTCTTTACAGATGCAGGGGAATTCATTATCATATGTTTCTGTGTTGTGTACCCGTTGTGTTTTGTGGATTAACTCCCTCTTCTCCTGACGGAGGGAGTTCATCTCTCTCTCTTTCTCTTTCTCCATCTCTCTCAGCTCCTGCTCCAGAGCCTGGACACGCTCCTACACACATTCACACACACACAAGGACACACACACATGAATAACATGGAGAACCAACCCTCTAACAAAACAAACCCCAGACATCAAATAGAAGCCCAGTGGTTTGACCATGGGTGTGTCTATCGCATAAGCCCCGCCCCCTCCACACTGTGCTCTGATAGGACAGGCTAGGAGTGCAAGTAAATGTGGGCAAACGTAGACGTCAAAGTTAGGTCAGGTAAATGAGGGAAGGTAAAGGTATGGAGAGGAGCTGTCAAATGATGAAAGGTCACAGAGCAGCTGAATCAATACACCCACTCTCTCTCTCTTTCTCTCTCTCTGCCTCTTTCTGTTTGTGGATGTCATTAAATCTGTCATCTGCATCACCACATGGATATTTGAGTTGTGAATGAGGGAATGCATGGGTTAAACTTCTGGCATTTAGACACCTAAACACACACTGTTTAAAATGATTTAAATATTGAATACAGCACAATAGAGGATTTACACAGGAACCTGTTTAACCAGAAACACAAAGAGGAATCACTCACTCACACACACACACACACACACACACACTCTCTCTCTCTCTCTCTCTCTCTCACCTGAGTAGTGTGCACAGCATGTTCCTCTCTGTTTATTTCTCTCTCAGTTTGGTCTGTTTCTCTGAGATTGTTTTCCTCTTCGAGGCTGCTCTCCAGCTCCAGGATCCGAAACTCCCAGTCCTCAAACACACGCACAGCACTGTCCAGAGTCTCTTTTTCCTGGACGCACACACACACACACACAAACACTTTGGCTTGTCAGTATTACAGCAACAGTTCAATGAAAATTCAGAGCCCCAGTTTCCCCTGTTACATCAAACATAGTCATATCAGCAATATTTTATTTTAATTTTCCAGTCCACCCCTAACACTTAAGGTGGAATAGAAAAATAATGACACGGTTCATGTAACATTTTGAAGCGTTTTTCGGTCTGCGCTAGAGCACTATTACTATTGTTTGGCCAAAAAGAAATAAAACATAAAATATAAAACACAAAAGCAACATTTTACTTTTTTTGGTTGCTGTTAGTCTCAGTGTTTGTTTGTTTGTTGTTTACCTGCTGTAGTTTTGTATTTAGCTCTTCTTTCTGATTCTCTGGGACAAAGCAGAGCCTTTTCTCTTTTTCTGCCCAGGACTTCTTCATCTCCTCAACCCTCACCCTCTCTTTCTCAAGCTGAACACGCTCCTACACACACACACACACACACACACACACAGATCAGTGTTCCAATCCAATTTGATTGTGACTGTGAATTTGGTTCAGATTATGACTCTTTTTGTGATTCAGGCTCAAAGAGTGATTCTTATTCTGACTGTGAGTCTGATTCAGATAATGACTCTTTCTATGATTCAGGCACAAAGAGTGATTCTTATTCTGACTGTGAGTCTGATTCAGATTATGACTCTTTTTGTGATTCATGCTCAAAGAGTGATTCTTACTCTGACAGTGAGTCTGATTCAGATTATGACTCTTTTTGAGATTCAGGCTCAAAGAGTGATTCTTACTCTGACTGTGAGTCTGGTACAGATTATGACTCTTTTTGTGATTCAGGCTCAAAGAGTGATTCTTATTCTAGCTGTAATTCTGATTCAGATTATGACTCTTTTTGTGATTCAGGCCCAAAGAGTGATTCTTATTCTGACTGCGAGTCTGATTCAGATTATGACTCTTTTTGTGATTCAGGCTCAAAGAGTGATTCTTACTCTGACTGTGAGTTTGGTTCGGATTATGACTCTTTTTGTGATTCAGGCTCAAAGAGTGATTCTTATTCTAGCTGTAATTCTGATTCAGATTATGACTCTTTTTGTGATTCAGGCCCAAAGAGTGATTCTTATTCTGACTGCGAGTCTGATTCAGATTATGACTCTTTTTGTGATTCAGGCTCAAAGAGTGATTCTTATTCTGACTGAGTCTGATTCAGATAATGACTCTTTGTATTTCAGGCTCAAAGAGTGATTCTTATTCTAGCTGTAATTCTGATTCAGATTATGAATCTTTTTGTGATTCAGGCCCAAAGAGTGATTCTTATTCTGACTGCGAGTCTGATTCAGATTATGACTCTTTTTGTGATTCAGGCTCAAAGAGTGATTCTTACTCTGACTGTGAGTTTGGTTCGGATTATGACTCTTTTTGTGATTCAGGCTCAAAGAGTGATTCTTATTCTAGCTGTAATTCTGATTCAGATTATGACTCTTTTTGTGATTCAGGCCCAAAGAGTGATTCTTATTCTGACTGTGAGTCTGATTCAGACTATGACTCTTTTTGTAATTCAGGCACAAAGAGTGATTCTTATTCTGACTGTGAGTCTGGTTCAGATTATGACTCTTTTTGTGATTCAGGCCCAAAGAGTGATTCTTATTCTGACAGTGAGTCTGATTCAGATCATGACTCTTTTTGTAATTCAGGCACAAAGAGTGATTCTTATTCTGACTGTGAGTCTGATTCAGATCATGACTCTTTTTGTAATTCAGGCACAAAGAGTGATTCTTATTCTGACTGTGAGTCTGATTCAGATTATGACTTTTTTTGTGATTCAGGCTCAAAGAGTGATTCTTATTCTGACTGTGAGTCTGGTTCAGATTATGACTCTTTTTGTGATTCAGGCTCAAAGAGTGATTCTTACTCTGACTGTGAGTTTGGTTCAGATTTTGACTATGATTCATATTCTAGCTGTAATTCTGATTCTGATTCATATTATGATTGTTTCTGGGATTCAGACTGTGTCTGGGACTGGGTTGTGTTTCTAAAACATATTTTTCTAACTGTGAATCTGAGTCTGTGTAGTTCCCTGCAGACCTGCTGAATGTTGTCCAGTGTTTGCATGTGTTTCCGTCTGCTCATCTCTCTCAGCTCCTGCAGATGTGCTTTGTGTTTACGCAAAAGCTCCTGCTCCGCCTGCAGCTCTCCTCTCAACAGAGCAATCTCCAACTGCAGCTACACACACACAAACACACACATTTTAATGTAACACACATTAGTGAGGTCAGGTGCTGATGCTGGATGATTAGTTCAGGATCACCAACACCACTCCAACTCGTCCCAAACGTACTGGATGGAGCTCCATCACTCCAGAGAACACAGGGTTTTATACTACTCTAGCCCACACTTGGCATAGAGGGGTGTCTACACAATTTTGGACACATTTGTTAGCCACAATGGCTGAGACATCACAATAATGGGCGGAGCCTCACCAGGGCCTTTGGGAAACATTGGTATAATAATAACATTGTACAAATGAGGCTCTAATGTAAAATGGTTTCTCGTGTAGCTCCTCCCACCTCTATTTTTAGCTCCTCCCTTTGCTGGTCGAGCTCTGTGATACGCTGCTGCAGTGCTGTGGGTGTGATCAAGGCCCTGCTGGAGTCTGTCCATCTGACATGGGACTGAGGAAGAGGAGGAGAAGATCTTCAGCTCTCTCTCTCTCTCACTGACAGATAAAATGACAAAGTAAAGGTCTCACTCACCCACTCGCTCTCAGTGCTGCTGCCCTCAGTGTCTGACTCGGCCCCAGAGGAGGCGGGGCTTGCTTGACCTCCAGTCAATCGGGTATGCCAGGGGGGCATTCTGCCAGGCTCCCATGGGCTTTTCTGGGTGTCCATCTGACATCGGGGTGAGTCTGGTTAGAGGGGACAGTGCATATTAGCTCACAATATTAGCACACAGACTGCTTGTGTTTTTCCACTGTCAACTCTACTCTGCTTTTCTACTGCAACACCAGGTGAATCAGGTCCTGGTTCTGGAAGCGGGTTCTTGTTTAGTGGCTGTTCTCTCGTGGTTCAGAGCGAGTCGAGTAGGGACTAAACCGTGGCGTGTAAACCTTGCAGAGCGCTGATCGTCCAGAGAGAGTCGTCACTCTACGCCACACAACGCAGACGACCAGCACCAACTCTCCATCTGTAAAATCTCGATCACGTTTGTTTTTATCCGACTCACGAAAGCAGCTCGTAAAGTTACGCCGCGGTCTTTTGAAGAGGTTCAAATGCTCCTTGGATCGGTGACTGGTGAAAGAATCCAGCTAGCTCAGACCACTGGTCCAGTTTTAGACTAGTCTCAGCTGTCCAGTGTGTATAGTGTTAGTGTAGTTAATGTGGACAGAACAGGGTTATTACAGTTAGCTGCACTGACCTCATATCCCCAGTGTTAACCAGGGAAGTGTATCTGTGCAGTACATTGGTTTAACGCAGGGTAGATGTGTGCAGTAACTCGGAGGGTTAATGTGAGTCAGGCGAGAGAGTGGTCAGCTTCCGCTATGTGTGTGTGCGCGTGTGTGTGAGGACAGTGGAAATGGGGAGCCCCTTGAGCCGATCTGAGAGAGAAAGAGTGAGAGAGCTTTGTTTAAACTGAGAGAAAGTGAGTGAAGAGGATTTCTATTCTCCTCTGATCACAGGGAACTGCTCATTAAAGACTTTCTACTCACTCGCCCCACCACTTCAACAGGGCCCCCACCCCCTTAACCCCCTTAACCCCCACCACACACACAACGTGTAGTACAGGAATACCCCTGTGTGGGAACCAGCCGTCCCTCATTGTCCCTCTCTCTCTCTCTCTCCCCCACTCTGGCCGTATTAGGAGATTACAGGCTGCAGGACTGAGGATAAATATAAAACCCAGGGAGAGAGAGAGAGAGAAGGGGGAGCAAGAAAGGGATAGAAGGGGAAAGTTAGAAATAGAAATAGAAAGAGAAAAAGACGCAAAAAGAGAGAGGAACACATACGAAACCAACAGGAAAGTGAAACATTGAGGGACACAGAGACGTACAGAGAGAGAAAGAGAGAGAGAGAAGGGAAATTTAACACCATGCTCTAACATTCAACAACCAGCTTCACCCTTCATCCCTCTCTCTCTCCCTCTCTCTCTCTCTGTGTCTTTGAGTCTCTCTATCTTTCACTTTCTTGCTTGATTCTGTATGAGTCCCACCCCCTCTTTCTATTTCTAACTTCCCCTTTCAATCCATTTGACTGATAATAAGACAAATCTAAACCGAATATTTGACTAATTATATTTACTCTGTTAAAGGGGAAGTTTCCCTTCGAAAAATTCCCCCCATAATTCAGTGTGTGAATGTAGAGGAACCTGGGGACACTGATTTCTTTCCAGAGGTGGTGAATGGAACCAGGCGTCTATAGATGGGTGGTGGTCACTGCTGATGGTGGGGTGACCGCCTCCCGACTCAATAACTTCCTGTCCCTCAAAGCGTCCTGCCCGTCTCTCCTTCTCCCCCTACACTTCCTCCTTCTCTCCACTATGGTCCCCCACCGTCTACTGTCCTCACTTTCTCTCTCTCTGTCTGTCTGTCTGTCTGTCTCTCTCTCTCTCTCTCTCTCTCTCTCCTAATGGCGGCGTTTTACATACCTCACACCTCTAGATAGACAGAGAGAGAGAGGGAGAGTGAGAGAGAGAGTGAGAGATCTAAAAGTGTGTGAGAACACATGACACCCATTGCAAGTCCAGTGTGTGTGCTGCAGGATATAGATAAACCCATAGATATATAAATGTTTGTCTAGGTGTGGGTGTGTGGGTGTGTTTATGCATATGTGCTTGTGTGTATCTGTGTTTGTTAATGAATGTGTTTTTATGTGTGTTTATATGTATACATGCGTGCCAGTTTATGTATGTGTGCGGTTCTGTGTGTGTGTGTGTGTGTCTGTGTGTGTGTGTTGGTGCACATCGGTCAGCACAACTCTCCTTCTGCACAAAGCTCCTTTCTGAACATAAACACAGAGGAGAGTGAAAATCAATACTGTACTAACACTGTAATTACACTCTGCTGAAAAACATTCAAACACAGCTATGATCATGTAAAGAAACCCTGTGTGGAAGAGTGGTGTGGCTTTATATATATATATATATATATATATATGTGTGTGTGTGTGTGTGTGTGTAAAATGAGTTTCTGCTAAATGCGGTGGGATAGTGATGAGCTAAGCTAGCAAAGCTAAAAGCTTTGATGCTACTTTTCTGAAGCAAAATCTACTGAAGCAGCAATATATCACCCCCTTGTGGACAATCATCAGCCTGCTAAACATGAGTTTCATTTAAGGGTTGATGCGCTTTTGCTACTATTTAGAAAACAAGTAGGCCTTCACTGGCTAACACAGTGCTAATGCGGTTACTGCTAACTACCCCTAAGAGCCATGAGCGTGGTGCTGGGGGGCGGTGGGAGTGTCATTTTGCACAATACAATTTATATCTGATGTAGTGTAATACTATTAATTAATTGATTAATTGTTATAATGAAGTATACACATGAAAAATCTACCACAGTTTCTGACACAATAATCAGTTTGATTCTGTTCTGGCTCAACATTTAGAACAGAGGTAAACAGCTCCAGAAATGTGTATCTGTTCCAAAGATCATGTTCTTGTGAAGTGAGGCTTGTTTTTCTCAGGAAGCTCAATATAAACAGCAGACAGTTCCACTGAGCACGCTCAGACCAAACCGGTCCAGCCCAACCTGACTCAGGTTTAACACATAATTACAGAGCTGCGACACATTCCAGAATCTACAGTCATGAACGCTAACCTGCACCTGGAGCCGTCACACAGGCTCACACACAGGGGGCGCTATGCGAAATTTACTTACAAGTCAAGTCAAATCTATTTGTAATTTGCTTTTCGAAACATGATGGAGTTACAAAGCAGCAGTTAATATAACATATTTTATTTCAATTAGATTAAATGTGGAATTGAATACATTCTAGTGACAGATTCTGAGGGCAGTGCAGCTTCTTTCTGCAGCGCCCCCCGGTGGTGGTTCCATCAGTGAACGAAATATAGTTTCAGATGTTGTCAATTAACTTGTCACATCAAATGGATATCTCCTGTAACACTGTTATCAGACTGACTGGCACACGGTTGTCTGATTGTGAATACGCTGTGACTATGTTGAGCTGGTAGTGAGCAATGAGGGCGGAAAAGCGAGGGTCGCTTCTGCTTTTGTAAAAGATAAACACTTCCATCAAATACATATTCCACTGATCAGTGAAACCCACATGAGTGTGTGTATTCACATTTATAGCAGCAGGTGTGCACAACAGGTTTTACTCACGTTGTGGGGACTTGTCTTTCATGTAGATAGTATGGCTGGGATAAGGTAAGGGATAATGTTTAAGGTTAGGGTTGGGATGAGTACAAGGTGGGGGTTAGGGTTAAAGTAAGCTTTAGGTTTAAGTTTATAGCTAGGGTAAGGTTTAGGGTTAAACTTGGGTAAGTTCTAGATTTAAGGTTAATGTCAGTCTTCACAAATTGAATGAAAGTCAATACAATGTCCCCACAAAGCATGAAAACAGAGTTGTGTGTGTGTGTGTGTCCGTGAAGGTGTTCTGCTTTTGTTTTCTGGCAGGAAATTACCTTCACAACTTAACACACCTCCAACATCTCTTCTATTAAACCTGCTCTTACACTGAACACAAATAAATAAAGCACAGATAAATTTAAACAAAGCACAGATAACATTAAATAAAGCACAGACTGAAGTAAATGACTCTTACCGATCATAACCTGCTCAGAAAATCCGGATCTGATTCTCAGTGCAGTTACAAGAATAAATCCTGTGTTGTTTCTGGTCCTGGGGGCGTCTCTTCTCTCAGGAGTCTGTGTGAGTGCGTGAGCGTTAACCTCGTGCGCTCTCGGTGTGTGTGAGAGTGAAACAGGTCTAGCTGCCTCTCACTTCTCGCTCAGGTTCAGTTCTGTCGCCATTAAACTCACTCTCAGCGCAGTGACTGAGAACGAGCGGAGAAACCCCCTTCGTTCCACACCTGTAGTAGGGCACAGCCCCGCCCACTGCGTTAGGAGAGTTCGGCCGGCTCTGATTGGTTGTTGTGGGATTAAGCCACTGACCAATCATAGCCAAATATAGGAGGCGGCATTCTGTCTGCCAATCCCAGCGCAGGAGATTTAAGAGGGGTGGATAATAGCCAATCACAGATGAGGGGGCGGGGCCAATGTAACGGCATTTGAGTTTGAAGGATTTAGAGAGATGAGAAAAAAGACGAAATACAGAGAGGTGGTAAGAGAAAGAGGGAGAGTTAGAAAAGTTGAGAGGGTGTGAGAGAGGTGCAAAAGAAAAAAAAATGAGAAAGAAAAATATAGAGAGAGTGAGGTGAAAGTGAAAGAAGTGCAAAAGAGGATGAGAGAAAGGACAGTAAGAAATAAAAGTAAGAAAGAGAGAGGGAGATGGAAAAGGAGAAAGAGAAAATAAGAGAACATTTACCATAGTGAGGGAAAAAAGGGAGGAATGAAAGAGAAGGAGAAGGAGAGGGGGACAGATGGAGGGAGTAATTCGCTGATACTGGATGAGCAGCTGGCCTCTTTATTGTTCTTTTCTTTCCTTTTTCTCTCCCTTTGAACACACACTGGAAACAAAGAGAGGGTCTTAAAAGTGATTTAGTTGTTTGTGGGGTTTTGTTGCTCTCTGACCCTCTGTAAACTGACCCTGGATCTGTCTGACTTTTACCCACACACACACAAACAAACAGCTTTGTTGTGTTAAAGAAAGCCTGAGGGCAGTGAACTGTCAGTGTGTTCTTTATTCAGTGTTCCTGAAATGAAAGAGAAGACCCTGAATAGACAGCAGGTGCTCGTCTGCGCTAAGCCACGCCCCAAAACCTGCTGCACACCTGAGAGTACAGGTGAGGTTAAAAAAGAAACAAAAACTCCTGTAGAGAGCCAGTCTGAAGGAACAAAGTCAACACTGTAGACTTTCAGTTCAGAGGAAGTAGCAATTTCCCTGTTCCTCCGCGTCCTTAAAGAGCAAATACACCCCAATTATCACAAACACACAGCTGTGATGTAGAACTGGGGACTGTTGATCCTCCAGTGCCTCAGTCTGTACACAACACTGCTTCTGTGACGTCACAATTAATTTACATATATCCACCTCTTCGTCATATAGCAGTGTAGCCTCACCCAGTTCAGGAGCAATGTGTGTTTGAATGAATCAGAACAGAGCTCATTTATGTCAGTCTTAAGGGCACCATTAATTCAGAGGTGTGTGAAATTACAGGTATTTGTTACTCTCATGACTCATGTGGGAACATATCTGTGAGGATCTGATTGCATTTAGCTACGAGAGTCTGATGGTGGAGCTTTTAAACAACAATAAATTCAAAAAAATAAATTTGGAAAATGTATATAGATTTATTCATTGCCTTTCTCTTTCTGGGAGCGTTGTAAAACAAGGATGTGATTTGGATGAGGTATGTGCAGATCAGTGTGTGTGTGTGTATGTGTGTGAGATTTTACTTGCAAATGTTGTGTGACGTGGTTTTTTCCTACACTGCCTATTTGGCAACAGCTGAAACACACACACACTCACAAAATTAGTTTCCATGTATTGTGGGGACATTACATTGACTTACATTCATTTATTGCAGACTTACCCCATCCTTAACCATAATTACTACTAGCCTATTATTACGCTGTGGGGACTTGAGTGGTATCCATACACAGAATACAAGTCCCCACAGTGTGAGTGTGTTAATAAAGTTTGGGTGAAACCTGGGGGGCATTCCACAAAACAGGATTTCTTTTTAGCTAGATAACTTAAACCCAAAGTCAAGCCCATCCAATAGGAAGAAAAAAAAAAAGAAGCCAAACCGTGGTTTAACCACGTTATTTTAATAAGAGCACTTTTCTTTTACATTTCTTTAGGCTCTTCATTCCGAGCTGAAGGTACAGTGAAGCACTGAAGGGGTTAACACATTATTAATATTCACGTTAAAAATATTGTTCTGTAATTCCTTTTAAAATGGTTCAAGCTTTGTGTCCCATGATTAAAGGCTTTAAATTTCGTGAAGTCCACACACCAGGTTCGCAGGCACCGCAACGTCTGTAAACAAACACAAAACCGAGCAAATCATTTCAGAAATTAGTCCACAAACAAAACATAGGTCCAAACCATAACACCTTCTACAACTGTACTATATAAAAATCACAGGAGAAGGCATAGACTTGATTTACTGCTAACAGAATCAATGGAGAACTCCAAATGGAGCATTTCATTTGGTTTATTCATGAAAAAAACAGAAACAATTGAAAACAATAAATCAAACTGCATCCAAACGTATTTCATTTTTTATTAAAGGCTAAGCACCACTTAATGGACCTCCATGAATATTCCACATTATTTTAGTGACTGACATATATAAGTATGAATTAAAATGAAAATAGCAGCTTAATTTGCTTTAAAACTGACAATTTCTGACAATTTCTGACAATAAATTGACAGAAAAACCCGAACTCGCTACGGAAATTCTTGAACGCGACCGTGACGTCACTGGTGGACAACAGCTGAACAACGCCGCGGTAAAACACCGTTATGACTGACTGTTATGACAGTATCTAGCTAAATAACCAACATTATTCATGACAATAGCCTAGCAATAAGCTAAACTCAAATGTAGAGGTACCGTTATTCTTGTAAATGTGATCGAAGTCGAACTCGAATTCATCCGACACTATAAACCTCCGTAATGCAGCTACGTAGCCGAGTATAATCTGAGCCACCGAGTTTAGCGAGTCAAGCTAACGTTAACTAACACCAACTAAAACAGGCGAAGTGAGTGTCCTCACCCTGTTTACCTCCATGTTACAGAGGCTCTTGAACACCTTTCGTTGGTGTCCTTACATGCCCATATTGTTGGAAAAGCGCCAGTGAAATGAGCTACAGATAACGGAGTGAGCGGATGGTCCTTTCCAAAGTGCCCGTTTAAAGTGGGCAAATTTAGTCCATTTTCTGGATATTTTGGGATCTTTGGGCCATTTGTTCACAGATGTCCCACTGTACATTGAATGATTGCAGCCAAAAACAACACACCTTTTCGTCATTTTGCATTAAATTAAGTGCAGCTTCTAGAGTTGTTGTCCACCATCTACGTCACAGGCAAGACGCCTATTAGAGTTTCCCAACACCGTTGGGGGGGGACAACGGTCTTTTAAACTTTATTCCTTCAATTAGTAAGAAATAACATGTTTTCTGACGATCAATAAACACAAGTTAGGAACTCAACCACTGTATTTATTTGTTTGACACTTTCATATCGCTGCTGCTTAGCCTTTAAAAAAACACTAATTCAATCCAAATACTCAGTATTGCTCCCTATATCTCATTTACTTTCATCTTATATTTTATTAAGATTTCAATTTATTTAGATTAGATTTGATTAAGAGAACTGCTCCGAGTTCAAATTAATTTTAATGATATTTTCTGTCATCGTTGACCCAGAGTTATTATTTTTAAGACAGATTCTAACAAAATAAAACACTTTTTTTTACCTATTTTGGTCGGTTTGGGCAGATTTAAATTGTCCATGATCTTTGTGAACTCCTCCAGGGATTTGGTGACTCGAGGATTAAATTTCTTTTCCTCGTCCACAGTGGACACGGTCTGTCCTGCTCCGAGAACAAGAAATAATAAATAAATACACTTTAATAATGCTCTGAGGGACTGTATGACTCAATTAACAAACACATGAAAACGACAGCCACCGTGCACATGTTTACACACCGCTGGACACACCGACCTGTTCAAGCAGATAAGGAACATTCTTAGTTTCTATTATTCTTAGTTTAACTGTAGCAGGTTTAACCCCTCTTTAACCCAGTAAACAAAGTGTGAGTGTGTGTGAGACGTGTATTAGTGATGTGTCACTTATGGTCCGTTGGTGCCAGGGTGTGTAAACTTTTGCGCGGGGCTGTGGAAGTATTTGGACGGACCCTTGTAGTCGTGAGCGGGATAAATGAGGCAGTTTCCTGGAAGACTGAAGATCTTCTGATGAATAGATTCGTAGAGTTTCTTGGAGCAGCCTGAAAACAGAAATAAAGACTGGGCTTCAATCGCAGTACGTTACTCACCTCTAGTGGTGGACTGGAGAATTACAACAACACAACCAGACAATCACAGTTCAATCAAACAGTCATTCAATAGTAGTATCACTGCTTTTCACTCCAGGGAGAGTTCCTGCCTTGCGCCCAATGATCCCAGGTAGGCTCCGGACCCTGAACCGGGTCAAGCAGTTACAGATAATTAATAAATTAATTAATATCAGTGGTCTGTTACCCTGCTGGAAGTCGGTTCTGCCACAGCCACGGATCAGCAGGGCGTCACCGGTGAAGGCCATCGACTGGTCTCCCAACACAAACGTCACACAGCCATCGGTGTGTCCCGGGGTCTCCCTCACCAGCAGTTTCTGGGGGAACAGGGGCAAAAGCCGTAATAAACATAAATAAACAAAGTATACGGGAACATCTCGGGTCTGGTTTATATAGATATCATTATGGGTATAATTAATGTGTCATACATGTCTCCCGAATTTGATGGAGTCTCCCTCTGAAAACAGGATGTCTGCAGAAGCTCCACTGTGCACAGAGATGGCGCTCTTCAGCCCAAACACTTTCTGTTTGAGGAGCCCACTCCCCGTGATATGGTCCGCATGACAGTGAGTATTCGCTAAAGAATAAAACAAACAAAAAACATAATAATCATCATATCAATGCGCATCATTTATATATAAATACCGCCCCCTACGCTTCCGGTATGGTACTACACTGTGAGAATGGCTGTGTGGCTCAAGTAAACATTACAATACGCTTTATAATACACTTTATGTAAATAGTCCAGTCAGTGTTTGTTGACTTATTGTTTCATATCAGTTAGTGATGTGTTAAACAACTTTGTGAATTAAAGATATTTAATAAAATGTTCTGTAAAATATTTTATGCTCAAAACCCATTAAAAAAAAAAATAACGTTGCTCATTCTCTGAATATTTTAAGGATATTTTTGTGCTATAGGTTCTTTACTATTCTAAGTTGAGACATTTTATTCTTTACATCTGAAAACCTCTCTGAGAGCCTCTATTTTTTTTTTAAACGCAGTTATTTCACTGATTTGTTGTTAAATAACCTCTTATCTTTTGTAGCTTTACACAACCAGTCTTTTGGTCCCTGCCCCATTTTTTATTTTTATTTTTTGTAAATTGTTGCTGGCATTAATTCAAAATGGGCAAACAAACAAAGAAATAAAAATGAAATTAAAAAAAGAAATAAATTCTGAATTGTTGGCTTTGTATTGTTTCCAATTAAATATAGTGTGGCACATCATTGCATTCTGTTTTTATTTACATTTTGCACACTGCCCCAATTTTGTTTGCAGAGGCTTTGGTTAAACAGTGCAGATTCCGTTCAAAGTACGCTTATCACTTCATACATTTTAGCTGGCTTTAACCCTTTAAGTACGAGACACGTGAGTAATCAGCACCTGTGCTGATAGATGTTTGACGTTCTGAGAAGCTCCACTGACCACAGCACCCTCCCTAAAGACTTAAGGAGCATTTTTGGAACGGTTCTTCTACTTTTATCTGAGTAACACTATTTTTACAGAAGGACGGCTTTGGGGCCTGAAACTGACCTCAGACTCTGAAAATATCTCAGGGCCTGGGGCAGGGTGGAGGTGTTGAACAGGGGAAAAGTGTGCTTTCATCAGTGTTTACCCGTGACTTTAAGTTTGAGTCCAAGTTCTTCTATGAGTTTGAGGTCTCTATCCACTGTCTCCAGCACTGGGTCAATCAGCACAGCTTCACGACTCTCTGCATCGGCCAGAAGGTAGGAATATGTACTGCTCTCATGCTCAAACAACTACACACACACACACACACACACACACAGTAAGCCAGATATCAGGGGTATGTACTGCACTGAATCTCTAACACAAAACACCACACCCACTCACACAAAGTCACAGTGAGTCAGCTAAACACACTGTGTCCTCCTCCTGTCTCCAAAATCTTTCTGCTTACGTCACAAACACTCAATTAGAGAGGAATTTTAAAATTCGAAAGGAGCTGGCCTTCACCGCATAAACACAGCAAGGTTCTATAGAGTAAGACCCTACTTTACAGAACTGCAGATCACGTACACCTTGAATATCACAGGAGGACAGCATTAACTCATTAAATCAATGAATTTCATTATCTTCAGACTGATTTACACTTCATACTCTCACCCTTTCACTTCTGCTTAAGAGTATTGGCGAATAAAGTCTTAAACAATTCTTACTTAAGTAACTTTTTAGTTCTCATCTAAATATCTTTTCACTTCTCCTTTACTCAACGTGTCACGGTCAACGGTATTTCAGTTACACAGCTCTTACATTCTTCTTCCACAGCCACTGTTCCGAACTTTCCATTCCACCTTAAATGCTGCAGCTGATACATTCAAGCGCCTCAGAAAAAATGACAGTGATCAGAACGACAATGCACCACAACTTAAGGTAGAACCGAAAGGTGCTGCACCATTCAGTCCCAGCTGTCTTGTTATGAATGCTGGACTATTTAAGGTGGAACGGGACAAAACAATAAACTAGGAAGCAAACTATTTCCTGTTGTTTATATGTAAATACTGCACAATTTAAGTACTACACAACGTCCTTAAAGAACCAAACTGTTGTACAAACTGTTTAAGGTGGAAGAGAACATTACAATAGTTGGACAAGCTCAGCCTCAAGTGGCATTATTTAAGGTGGAACGGAAGATTCCAAAAGAGGATTCCACTAGAGCCTTAAAAGTATTAAAAACCGCAGGCGCCTGAAGGAAGCTGTTGAGAAAACTCCTGAGAAAGAGAACCCCCCCGTGACAGCTACGTAACAGTGAGTAACTCACCTGTCGGAACAGCAACCCTTTGGTCTCCATGCGCGCGCAGTATGTTCTCAGTCCAGTGTATCTGCAGTTAAAGGTGGTCAATGCGGCTTTAAGTCCGCGCGCAGTCGAACGCATACCCATTATCAGATCAGGTCACAGAGAACAACAAAAAAAGACGAGCTCTAAACACACCAAACCGGTTCAAATAGCAGCGACCGGGTCCGTACCTAGTTACCTGTGTCGTACGTGCGGCGAAGGCGTGACTATGCGCTGTTCTCGGCGCGTGCCCGTTGTATTTTTGTTGTTGTGTAATCTTCAGTGCCTTTCTCAGTGACGTCACTGACCCCCCCATATCCTCACAAACCACAGATCTGAACTCTTGATAGTTATTTCATTGCTCATTTTTTATTTATTTATTTTATTTTAGTGTTTGCTTAAAAATATATTACTATTATTTCTGTACATTTTTCTTCAAATCCGTAGACCCGTGACCTCAGTATTATGTGCTGTTCTTGTGTACGCAATAATAAAAAAGACCCTGTTGCCGTCAGTTTGTTTCGCATTGAATATGTTTTGTTTTGCTGTTTTTGTGACGGTCGACTATTTCATCTACTGCCACCTGGCGTTGAGAAGCTGCAACTAATGTGGACATTGCGTTTAAAATGAACTGGGTGCTATGGAGCACTTAGCCTCGGAATGTGAAGCAATGGAGCAGTGTATCTGTCCAAAATTTCGGAGTCAAGGGTGAACCGTGTTCATAATCCAGAACTAATCACCCAACACCAACATTGACACTCACTAATGTTGGCTAATGCCACCAAATGCTCACAGAAACGGTCCATCTATGGTTATATTAGCTTGTAGCTAATAACACAATTGTTATTTCTCTCTCACTCGCCTGCATTGATAATTGTTAGCTCAAAGATTAGCTGATGTAACAGAAATGGCAGTTGGTAGCCCTCCTCAGTGTTCTTCTCTAAGCGTTTAGAGCTGATATAACAGGGCAGTTAGTGTTCTCCTCAAAGCCCGCTAGCTAGCAAAGGTTTGAAAGAGTGTGGTGGAGTGTGACAGTGGTTGCTAGCTATGTCTAAAATTAGGGTATTGGTGCAAAAAAGTAAGCAGTAAGTAAAACAAACTGAACTCCATGAGAGTGACATAAAACATAAAAACAGACAGGGTGTGGTGTGTTGAGAAGAGTTTTATTACAATGTTGGAGAAAGGTGACAAACCCCAGCGTACGTGACTGAAAACACATTCCTCTGACTTTTATAATTAAATCAGTTCTTACACATCTGTACCTATGTGTTTGTGGTAAAAACTCAACACGGTTTATAAACAGTGACATATTAAATATTAATAATAAATGTATAATAAAATATCAGTGAAACAAAAGCATTTTATATGACGAGTTTTAGTTTAAAAAAACTAAACTGATGAGAGTGTTTCATGCAGTGTTGTCTGTCAGATCTCCATCTGATCTCCCTGAGTCGTCCTGAAACACACAGAGATTAAACCTTTATTTCGGGTTATATCTGTATATACATACACTCTTCTAAAGGTTCTTTAGGGTTATATAAAACTTACTTACATACACAACATATTGTACCAAGGCCATAGCCATGAACATGGGGGGCATCTAGAAATTTATATGATAACTAAGGTGCAGGAAAATGTTTTAATCAGTTAGCAATGGATGTGGGAGGACTGCATTCAGTTATAAATCCTGGGAAATCCTGGGTTGCATCACATGTCACATGTCTGTGTGTGATCAGCCAATATTCAGTAAAAATGTGGAGTTTGCAGGAGAAAAAAGCTCTGCACAAAGCCTCATTGCGCCCTTTTCTTATTTTCGCATGCCTCTGCTCACAATGTGGGCATTTCTCTAGGCATTTCTCCGTTTTCATGGAAGTAACCTGCTGTGCTCCAACCAGAACCAGACAAGGTCCTGATAGGCTAAGTGCATTGTGGCAGTTGTCGTGGACTTGTGTCGGTGCTGTAAATGCCTGTACTTGTTCTGTTCTTGTTGGTATTGGTGCGGCACCTGTATGTACTGTTTTATCCACTGTAGCAGCTGAGAGACGCGAGTGTAAACACCCGGTTTGTTGGGTCTACCACAGCCTTCGCCCCAACTGACCACACCTGCCAGTCTCCACTGTCCATCGCCTGTCTCACACACCAGAGGACCCCCGCTGTCGCCCTGCACACACACACACACACACACACACACATACACACACAGAAAGAGAAGATTCTCACATATCAGACAAAACACAAGGAAATGAAATAGAGATATAGACACTCTGCGTTACCTGACAAGAGTCCACCCCTCCTTCCATGCTCCCGGCGCAGAGCATTCTGGGAGACAGGTAGGGGCCGTAAACGGAGGGAGCGGAGCACACAGACTGATCGATCACCTGCACCCGTGCCTGCCTCAGCTCTGGAGATACCGTACCTGTGAAGAAAAGCTCTGAGACTGAGCATTAACACTAACATTAGCATGTTTTTTACAGTGTTTATGTTTGTAAATGTAAATGAAGTTAGATGTGTGTGATGTTTGTGTGTGTTACCTCCTTCTCGTGTGTATCCCCAGCCTGTCACCCAACACCAGGTACCAGCCGGAAACGGCTGTTTAGAACTTGGTAAACACACCGGCCGCACGGCATCTACAAAACACACACACACACAAACATGCACACACACACTCTTTCACTGGAATTTAAGTGAAGTTACGTGAACAAAGCTTGAATGCCCAGTGACTTTGACAGGTGTCCTCCCACTCACTATTAACCCTAGAATATGAGCTGTCATCTGTTTTTATGGATAAATAAACCCTGCAAATGTTTTACCAGATACTGAAATGAGTGTAAATCTATAACCGGTCATAGGTATCCAGTGAATGTAACTTTGTATTCCAGTCTCACCCACAAACTTCATCTCCGTCTCAGTGAGCAGAAGGCCCAGGTCGTAGTCGTTGTCGTTCTCTGAGAATTTGGGGTGGGGGTGGATCTGCAGGGTGTTGTAGTGTCTTCCCTGAGTCAGTACGACCGTGTCGATCACAACCTGCCACTCAGACTCCAGCAGCATATGAAACCTGACACACAGTGAGGGGTGGGAGTCATTTTACAGATATCTTTTATATTTGGTGACATGTGTTGTATAAAATTGTGTGTGTGTGTGTCTTTACTCTACAAAGCAGTGTGCAGCAGTGATGATCCAGCGGGAGTTTATAATCGCCCCCCCACACACATGCTGCCCCTTCCATCGCAGACTGGCCTGCCACCCCCACTGCCCCTCCCCTGCCACTGACCCCCCAACAATCCGCTCCGCACCCCACTTCCCAGCTGGGACACAGTCTGAAACACACACACGGTTACAGACGGGTGTGAATACACCAGGAGCCTAGAACGCTGTTCAAAATATAAAAGCAGTGATGGTTCAACATCTGGACGTGATCTCCAGAACCGTGATGTACCTGATGAAATGTTGAGAGACAGATCAACAGGACCCTTCTCTGAGGTGAAGGACGGGGCTGGGGTGAAACTGCAGTTCCCTTTGTAATCACAGGGGGCGCCATTGTCTTGCAGTTTGGTTGGAAAACACACAAACTTCACTAAAGAGGAGAAAATGGAGAGATGTTATTAACGGTGTCTTCTATGAAACCTGTTACACCTGTTCTGTTGTAAAGGAGTGGGTTATAGACCTATTAAAGCGACGGCGACGATGACGGTGATGGAGATGAAGATCAGAGCTGACACTAGCGCCACACGAGGGCAACATCTCGGCTGAGCGGGAACATCTGAGAACAAAACCAATCAGTGTTCAACTCTCAGAGGGCACTGTTCTGTATCCATGAATTATACAGAAGCAATTTATTTGCTACAAAATCTCTGACACATCCTGGCCACTAGGTGTCAGTGTCAGAATATGTTTCAGAACATGAATAAGAATCACTGGAGAAAATAAGAAATCGCTACTTTAAACAAGGACACAAATCAAATGTTGTGAATCAAATTGTGGAGCACTGTGTTAAATGTGAGTGAGTGAAGGAGTGAGTGAGTGAATAAGTGTGTGAGTGAGTTAGTTACAAGCCGGGTCCATAAAGTAGTTTGCGTCTAAATGAATAGTGTTGTTGTTTACCTGACTGTTCCTCAGGCGAGTTTTTAAAGAGGGTGGCTCCCCCTGCTGGAGATGAGGGTTCTGCTGTAAACACATCCCCCTGAGGTTTCGGCTCAGTCTCACTGCTCCGAGGTGGACGGGGCGCAGTCGGGAGGTCGGGTGAAAGTGTCGGCGCACTCTCAGGGGTGGGGCCATACACACCTGATACCTGAGGGTGGCTCTGAAGATGTGGGGGTAGGGGACAGATGGCGGAGCCTGAGTACGGGAATGGGAGGGAACTAAACCCTGTTCTTGAGTCATGCAGACTAAGGAGGATGGGCATCTGAGCTAGGCCAGAGGAATTCTGGGAAATGGAGGTTGGAGGTGGGGTCAGAAATGCTGGTCCAGAGGTTGATATAACAGCCAGAGAAGGGACTGTGAGAAGAGGTGTGGCTGTGGGAGGAGGTGGGGCAGCAAAAGGAGGTGGAGCTATGTGATGATGTGTGGCTGAGGGATGAGATAGGGCAGAGAAGGAAGGCGGGGCTGTTGGAGAAGGAGCATCAAAAGAAGACAGGGCTAGGTGTGGGGGTGGGGCTGTGGGAAGTGTAGGGGCATCCAAAGGAGGAGAAGCTTTGGGGAGTATGGGGGCAGCAAAAGGAGGCGGATCTGTGGGTGGGGCAGCAAAAAAGTGTGGGGTTGTAAGAACTTGGGCAGCAAAAGCATGTGGGGCGGTGGGTGGAGCTGGAGGGGCAAAATGAGGCGGAGCTATAGGGAGAGTTGGGGCTGCAAAAGGAGGCGGAGCTATGGGGAGAGTTGGGGCTGCAAAAGGAGGCGGAGCTATGTGTGGAGGACGGCTTGCGTGGAGAAGTGATGAGGGGTGAGGTGGGTTGATGGTGGGGATATGTTGGTGAGGTGCCCCCTGCTGGGGAAAGAGAAAACGATAGTCATTCACTTCAGCTTCTGTTCTCCTCAGGAGATGCACTTTTAATTTCTCACAAATTGGTTCTACACTTTTTGGAAGTTTATAACATGTGGGCGGTCTGGATCGGTCAGCCCAATGTTTTTAGAAACCTCAACAGTTTCATAGTTCTTCTTTTGTGTCTATTTCCTTTTCTCACAACAGTGGATATTCCCTCCAGCTCCACATCCTTTCAGACCCACAGCATTGGACTGTTCTTTTACACATGGAAGGATGGACACAGGCAGTAGTGGATGCATTCAGCTCTGAAGAGTACAGCAAGATTTTCTGGAAGACGGACCCTTTATAGGTTCCAAAGGAAATTGCGGAATCATTAAAGTGCAGTTTTGGTGAGAAATGTCAGAGCTTGGCTTGGCTATTATGGGTTCTACATTTGAGAAATGTTTGTATGTAAATGGTTATCACAGATATAATCTCGTCTGCAATATCTCCTGAAATTTAATAACACGTTACATTTAAAGGTCAGGTAATATATTTAACGTAATGTACTTCCTGGTTGTTTTGACTGGAAATGACATATTATAAATGAAGTTTGGTCTCTGATTTTGAGCAGAACTGAATTGTGCTGTATATTTCTAATACAATGGACCTTGACGGGCTCTGACCCTGGGGCAGATTTGTGGGTAATTGAACACTGTGGGAATGACAGACTGCCTCACGCAGAGAGAAAAATATTAACTATTAATATTGGTGTGCTGAGCTGGATCTGTATTCAGAGCAGAGGCGTGACGGCTGGTTCCTAGCTTTTAAAAAAGGGGGGGGGTTGAGTATTTTAACATCAGTGAGAAATGAACAAATTAAAATCTCCTGAAGACGCGTTTAATTCACTGACTGTACACACTTTACCTGCGGCTGAGCCATGTCCCTGTCTGTTTATTCCTCCTCTCCTTCACTCCAGACGAGTGCAGCTCAGAGCCATGGAGAGGTGTCAGCACAACACCAGGGGGCAGACTTTTCTCTCATGGTCCCGTGCAGTTCCTATCAGGGTGAGAGTTTAGGATTAAGACATTTATACAGAACGCAGCTGATCACATCCTCTTACAAAAAACAGCTTAGCAATGAGCGGACACTTCCATGTATCGTTTTGTACTGGCTCTGGTATTGGTCCAAAGTGAATCACCTCCTACCCATCATGCCAAAACTGCATGCTTGTTGGTCCTTTTCCTGCAGTAGTAGACAGTTCTGGGCCATGTTAAGTGGTATGGCAATGGGAGACTAGGCAAGGGGTGATGCAGGTGCAGCACAGGCAGGAGGTACAGCACAAGTAAGTTTGAGCTGCAGTGGGGTGGGTGGAGCAGAGGCGATTGCTCTAAGACTGCAAGGGAAGCTCAGCTTCCCCTAAAATGTCAAAAAAGTGGTCAAATACATACTGTTGTGTGACATGTCATTGAATAAATATTCACTACAACGCGCTCAACTTTTGTTCAGAATCAGCTTCTTATCTCTGATAAAGACGCGGCTTTCCTCTCAGTCATTCCCGCAGCTTCACAGTGCTTTAAACAGTGAGGACGCTGAGCGTCCACAGAGTTCAGTAGCGAAGCAGCGAAACGAGACGAGTCATTGGATAAACGCTGGGTTTTGTCCCGCCCATCGGATGCTCAGCGTCTCTGGGGGTCTATGGGGCAGTGGGCTGGCCTCGGCTGGCCCGGACGCTCAACTTCTGCATGATGATTGGATGATCTCTCTGAGGCTGAATCCCTTTTTGATTGACAGCGAAATGAGTGAATCTGCTAGTCAAGTCCCTGGAAAAGACGCCTTGTTGGTACGACAGGGTCACAGATCATTTTCTTTAAAAGGAAAGGAGGGTAGAATTTACGTATAAATAAACCAACACATTTTATGATGGAGGCCGAAATTGAGCTTCCCCTCCTTGAAAGACCAACATCCGCCACTGGGGTGGAGATACCTGACTAGTCATAGATCTGTGCGTATGAAGGCCTATAAACGTCTAGAGTTAAAGGTATGACACCGTTAAGGCTTTATTGGATGTTATCTGTGAAAATCAACTACAGTTCTGAGCAAGTAAAAACAACAAATAAAAAACAACTGCAATGAATTTAAACAAATGTATATAATATAAATGTATAAATAAATAATATCAATTTGAAAGTACTTAGGAAATTACTAACTGTGTATATGTCGATAGTCACCACTCACCTCCGCAGAGTGTTTTCCGTCTTCAGAACCTCGTCTCCCCCTGTGCTTTCCTGCAGGTAGTAGCTGGATTCTGGTGACTGTAACAGAGAGCGGGGCGTCAGTTTCAGAGCTGAATTAAAAATTAATGTTAATTACTGTGGGCTTGGTTCAAAGCTGAGGAGCAGAGGGTAAGGTAGACTCTGTCACAAGGTCAGAGTTAAACTCAGTGTCCTGAACTCTGCACACAGCCAGACATTAGGCGAAGAACAAATGGCACTGAAATAAATCAGTCTTAATTCAATCTAACAGCATTTTAAAGGAGTGAGGAAAGAGAAAGCAATAATAATAATAATAATAATAATAATAATAATAAAGTATTTCTGTCCAGGCAGTTTTGGAGACGTTCCACTGCTCCATACTTTATTCATTCGTAAGTCATTTTAAAGAGAAAAGGGGCTTTTAAAATTCAGTAACAAATCATTTTACAGATGCTGTAAATATAATAAAAAAAAGGCTAAAACGGTAAATAAAAAGTTAAAAAAAGTTATTTATCGATCTGGTTTCATTTCTATATAATTTGACAACTGAAACTGACCTTTGGAAAATGTGTGTGTGTGTGTGTGTGTGTCTGTCTGAAAGGTGTGATGCTGTGTGTATCCGGACTCCCCTTGCAGGTGTGTCTGTTGGTGTTTCTCTTGTATCAGGTGGCAGCATTTGTGAGCCGTCAGGTGTTGGCCGTCAGCGTGAGAGCAGCAGAAACCTGAACACATTGAAATCTAGACACACATTACATCAGCTCAACACCAACAGCGCTGACACACAACCGGCTGAGGGTCTTCTCTACAGCTACCCCTTAATTACAATGAAAACAGTGAACTTACAAGAGAATATGACCTAATATTATCACCTAAAACTGCACATCAAATTTGTATGGGTGTGGTATTTCTAGTCTAGTAATCCATAGCAGCAAATACAGAATCCTCTTTCTGCCCCCTAGTGGTAAAAATAATATTTTTGATAATTAATGTAATTAAATAAAATAATATCTTTGTATCTCTGATATCGATTCAAAAGAACACTAAACTCTCTCTTTGTGAGATGTTGAGACTCTGTGTTTAGGTGCTAGTGAGCAATGAGTGCTGTAAAAACAATGCCCCCCCCCCCAATCTCCCTTCACAAAGACTGCCATGTCAAAAGAAATCAGACACCACTGTGTGTACAATCAAAAAATCCCACTGGAGATGTTTTACAAAACAGGTATTAAACTTCTTGGCGGCACGGTGGTGCAGCAGGTAGGTGTCGCGGTCACACAGCTCCAGGGACGTGGAGGTTGTGGAATCGATTCCCACTCCGGGTGACTGTCTGTGAGGAGCGTGGTGTGTTCTCCCTGTGTCTGCGTGGGTTTCCTCCGGGTGACTGTCTGTGAGGAGTGTGGTGTGTTCTCCCTGTGTCTGTGTGGGTTTCCTAAGGGTGACTGTCTGTGAGGAGTGTGGTGTGTTCTCCCTGTGTCTGTGTGGGTTTCCTCCGGGTGACTGTCTGTGAGGAGCGTGGTGTGTTCTCCCTGTGTCTGCGTGGGTTTCCACCGGGTGACTGTCTGTTAGGAGTGTGGTGTGTTCTCCCTGTGTCTGTGTGGGTTTCCTCCGGGTGACTGTCTGTGAGGAGTGTGGTGTGTTCTCTCTGTGTCTGCGTGGGTTTCCTCCGGGTGACTGTCTGTGAGGAGTGTGGTGTGTTCTCTCTGTGTCTGCGTGGGTTTCCTCCGGGTGCTCCGGTTTCCTCCACCACAGTTCCAAAAAACACACGTTGGTAGGTGGATTGGTGACTCAAAAGTGTCCGTAGGTGTGAGTGAGTGTCTGTGTTACCCTGTGAAGGACTGGCGCCCCCTCCAGGGTGTATTCCTGCCTTGCGCCCAATGATTCCAGGTAGGCTCTGGACCCACTGCGACCCTGAACTGGATAAGGGCTACAGATAATGAATGAATGAATGAATGAATAAAAACTTGTTTATTCACCTTCAGACGAGAATGAAGATAAAAACCTTTCCACCCCAAACATCAAGTGGTGAATTCTACATGATGAATATTTAAAGATATCTGCGAGATCATTTTGACCCATTTGATCATATTTAATCAAAGTAGCGTTAAATTACAGATGATAGTGAAAAATCAAATGTAGCACTACATGATATCATGTAGTGATAATCAGCTAAATCAGATACTTTTCTATTCAGTTAACACCCCCCCCATGTTCAGGCGCTGAAAGAGGGCTGCTCTGGGGCTTGTGGGGTTCTGAGCCCCAAAACTGTGTTCCATTATGAAAATTTGTGAGAATAAGTCCCCATTAATGAAGTCTGATAATGTCTTTAACATTAAACAGAAAGTTTCCTTCGATGTCAATAAATAAAGAACAGCTGCGTATCAGCATTTTTTTCCAATTATCTTCCAAAACGCAACCTATTTACCGTAATTACAGCA